>NW_026948136.1:591118-728618 GCF_963921235.1 Mobula hypostoma | reverse complement strand
CACCCCCCAACGAGTCTCCTCCAACCCCCGAACGAGTCTCCTGCACCCCGTCCCCAACGAGTCTCCTCCACCCCCCGAATGAGTCTCCTCCACCCCCCAACTAGTCTCCATCACCTCCCAACTAGTCTCCATCACCCCCTACCCACACCAAAGAACTGGGATCCCTGCGTTACCCTGATGTACTGAAAGCACACGGAGCTTTCATGGGGGGTGGAGAGCAAGAATGGGGGTAATTAGATGGGGGTGAGTGGGGGACGCGAGTAGGGGGGTCAAAACGGGGCAGAAGGGGTAGTGGGGAAGTGGAAGGGGTGTCTGACGGGGGGTTTGAGGGTGAGGTCAAGAAGGAGTGAAGGGTAAGGGGGGAGAGGAGGGGCGTTCGGGGGGGTCAAGAAGGGGGGAGGGGAAGAGGGGGAGAGGAGAGATTCTGAGAAGGGGCGGGTCCGAGAAGGGGGGGGGGGTTCCGAGAAGGAAGAGACGAGAGGGGGTGGGATGAGAGGAGGGGATGAGCGGGGGGGGGGGGTTCTGAGACGGGGGGACGGAAGGGACTGAGCGGGAAAGCTTTGAGAAATTCTGAGCGAGAAGGGGGCAGGAGGTAGTTGGGAGGTGGAGTGGGGCTAGGAGGTGGAGAAGGAGGGAGGGAGGGAGGAGGGAGTGACAGGGAGGCACGAGAAATGGTAGCACTCACCGTAACTGCTGCCAGGTATTCCCATTTGCCCAGGGAGTGGCGGAGGAGGCGGGCAACTCGCTGACGGGGAGAGAGAGGGGAAAATGAATACATCGTCACAGGGTTAATGGTACGGACAGAGGGTCGGGGGAAAGAGAGCGCAGGGGCAGAGAGTGGCAGGGAGGGCGAGGAGAGCGGGGGAGGGTGGGTGGGGAGGGTGTTGGGAGGACAGTGGGGACGAAGGGAATGGGTGATAGTGGGGGGAGATGGGGAGAGAGACGGGGTAGGAAGACAGAGAGGGAGGGAGACGGGGGGAGGGAGACTGGTGAAGGATGGACAGAGGAGACTGATGGAAGGGGAGAGGGTGGAGAGGGGTGAAGGGGGAGGGATGGACAGGGGCAGAGGGATGGTGAGGGGGAGGGGAAGGAGGCAGGGGAGATGGGGAGAGGCAGGGGAGTTGGTGCGAGGGTTAATGGGAGAAAGGAGAGGAGAGATAGGTGGGGGTAAGAGGTGTAATAGGGCAAAGAGGGCTAAGAGTGCAAGGGGGAGAGGGCGGGGGTGTGTTTGTGTGTGTGTGTTGGTGTGAGTGTGTGTGTGTGTGTGTGTATGTGTGTGTGTGTATGTCCCACCCCCCGACGAGTCTCCTCCACCCCCCCAACAAGTCTCCTCCACCCACCTCCAACGAGTCTCCTCCACCCCCCCAACCAGTTTCCTCCATCCCCCGAGTCTCCTCCACCCTCCCAACGTGTCTCCTCCACCCCTCAATGAGTCACCTCCACCCTCCAACGAGTCTCCTCCACTCCCTCCCCAACGTGTCTCCTCCACCCCTCAACGAGTCACCTCCACCCCCCAACGAGTCTCCTCCACTCCCTCCCCAACGAGTCTCTTCCACCCCCCAACGAGTCTCCTCCACCCCTCCAACGAGTCTCCACCACCCTCCCAATGAGTCTCCTCCACCCCCCAACGAGTCTCCTCCACCCCCCGAGTCTCCTCCACCCCCCAGCGAGTCTTCTCCACCCCCCCAACGAGTCTCCTGCACACCCCCAACGAGACTCCTCCACCCCCCGAGTCTGCCCCACCCCCCCAAACGAGTCTCCTCCACCCCCCAACGATTCTTCTGCACTCCCCGAGTCTCTTCCACCCCCTCCCCCACGAGTCCCCTCCACCCCCTCAACGAGTCTCCTCCACCCCCTCCCAACGAGTATCCTCCAACCCCCAACGAGTCTCCTCCACCCCCTCCCAACGAGTCTCCTCCACTCCCCCAACGAGTTTCCTCCACCCCCCCGGGTCTCCTCCAACCCCCCCAACCAGTCTCCTCCACCCTCTGCCAACGAGTCTCTTCCACCCCCCGAGTCTCCTCCACTCCCTAACAGTCTCCTCCATCCCACGAGTCTCCTCCACCCCATCAACGAGTCTCCTGCACTCGCCCAACGAGTCTCCTCCCCCCAAAGAGTCTCCTGCACCCCCCCCAACGAGTCTCTTCCACCCCCACAACGAGTCTCCTCCACCCCGCAACGAGTCCCCTTCAACCCCTCCCTAACGAGTCTCCTCCGCACCCCCAACGGGTCTCCTCCACACCCTCCCCAACGAGTCTCCTCCACCCGCCGAGTCTCCTCCACCCCCTCAATGAGTCTCCTCCACCCCCGTGTCCTCCACCCCCTCAACGAGTCTCCTCCACCCCCGAGTCTCCTCCGCCCCCCAATGAGTCTCCTCCACACCCTCCCCAATGAGTCTCCTCCACCCCCGAGTCTCCTACACCCCCTGCCAAAGAGTCTCCTCCACTCCCCCAACGAGTCTCCTCCACCCCCCAACGAGTCTCCTCCCCCCCAACGAGACTCCTCCACCCCCCAACGAGTCTCCTCCCCCCCAACGAGACTCCTCCACCCCCCAACGAGACTCCTCCGCCCCCTCCCAATGAGTTCCTCCACCCCCCGCGTCTTCTACATCCCCCCAACGAGTCTCCTCCACCCCCCCCCAACGAGTCTCCTTCACCCCTTCCCCGAAGAGTCTCCTCCACCCCCTCCTAACGAGTATCCTCCACCCCTCCAACGAGTCTCCTCCACCCCCTCCAACGAGTCTCTTCCACCCCCACTACTAGTCTCCTCTGCCCCCCCAACAAGTCTCCTCCCCCCCAACGAGACTCCTCCACCCCCCAACGAGACTCCTCCGCCCCTCCCAATGAGTCTCCTCCACCCCCCGCGTCTTCTTCATCCCCCCAACGAGTCTCCTCCACCCCCCTAACGAGTCTCCTCCATCCCGCCAACGAGTCTCCTCTAACCCCCCGAGTCTCCTCCACCCCCCGAGTCTCCTCCACCCCCCACGAGGCTCCTCCACCCCCCAACGAGTCTCCTCCACCCCGCCAACGTGTCTCCTCCACCCCGCACAACGAGTCTCCTCCACCCCCACAACGTGTCTCCTCCACCCCGCACAACGAGTCTCCTCCAACCCCTCCCCAAACCAATCAACTGGGATCCCTCCGTTACCCTGATCCACTGAAAGCACACGGAGCTTTCACGGGTGGGGGGGGAGTGAGAAGGGGGGGCGATTAGAGGGGGCGAGTTAGGAGGCGAGTAGGGAGGTCAAGAAGTGGGGGGAGGGGAAGGGGGAGAGGAGGGGGTTCGAGGGGGGGTTGAGGGAGTGGTCAAGAAGGGGGAAAGGGGAAGTGGTGGAGAGGATAGGGTTTCGAAAGGGAGGGTTTGAGGGGGGGTTCAAGGTGGTGGTCAAAGAAGGCGGGTTCCGTGAAGTGGGGTGACGAGAAGGGGAAGGCGAGAATGGGGTGAGCGGGAAAGCGGTGAGAAATGCAGGGCGAGAAGGGGGCACAAGATGGGGGCAGGAGGTAGTTGGGAGGCGGAGTGGGGCTCGGAGGTGGAGAAGGAGGGAGGGAGGGAGGAGGGAGTGACAGGGAGGCACGAGAAATGGTAGCACTCACCGTAACTGCTGCCAGGTATTCCCATTTGTCCAGCGGGTGGTGGAGGAGGCGGGCAGCTCGCTGAGGGGGAGAGAGAGGGGAAAATGAATACATCGTCACAGGGTTAATGATGCGGACAGAGGGTCGGGGGAAAGAGAGCGCAGGGGCAGAGAGTGGCAGGGAGGGTGAGGAGAGCAGGGGGAGAGGGGGTGGGGAGGGTGTTCGGAAGACAGTGGGGATGAAGGGAAGGGGTGATAGTGGGGGGAGACGGGGATGAAAGACGGGGAGGAAAACGGAGAGGGAGGGAGATGGGGGGAGGGAGACTGGTGAAGGATGGAGAGGGGAGACTGATGGAAGGGGAGAGGGTGGAGAGGGGTGAAGGGGGAGGGATGGACAGGGGCAGAGGGATGGTGAGGGGGAGAGGAAGGAGGCAGGGGAGATGGGGAGAAGCAGGGGAGTTGGTGCGAGGGTTGATGGGAGAAGGGAGAGGAGAGGTAGGTGGGGGTAAGAGGTGTAATAGGGCAAAGAGGGCTAAGAGTTCAAGGGGGAGAGGGCGGGGGTGTGTTTGTGTGTGTGTGTTTGTGTGAGTGTGTTTGTGTGAGTGTGTGAGTGTGTGTGTGTGTGTGTATGTGTGTGTGTGCGTGTGTGTGTATCCCACCTGCCGAGAGGCAAGAATCCGAGTGGCTGGAGAGGGTGCAGAAGTGATTTACGAGGATGTTTTCGGGACACGTGGGATTGAGTTATATTGACTTGATTAATCCTTCAACCCACCTACTGTCCACAACTGGACCCCGACCCACTTCTGTTAACAGCCACCCCGCATCCACCCCCCAAAGAATCTCCTCCACCCCCCGACGAGTCTCCTCCACCCCCCCAACGAGTCTCCTCCATCCCCTCAACGAGTCTCCTCCCCCAACGACTCTCCTCCACCCTCCCAACGAGTCCCCTCCACACCCCGAGTCTCCTCCACCCCCCTCCGAGTCTCCTCCACCCCCCCAACCAGTTTCCTCCACCCCCCCGAGTCTCCTCCGCCCTCCCAACGTGTCTCCTCCACCCCTCAACGAGTCACCTCCACACCCCAACGAGTCTCCTCCACTCCCTCCCCAACGAGTCTCTTCCACCCCCTCCCCAATGAGTCTCCTCCACTCCCCCAACGAGTCTCCTCGACCCCCCATCGAGTCACCTCCACCCCCCAACGAGTCTCCTCGACCCCCCATCGAGTCACCTCCACCCCCCAACGAGTCTCCTCCACCCTCCCAATGAGTTTCCTCCAACCCCTCCAACGAGTCTCTTCCACCCCCCCAACCAGTTTCCTCCACCCCCCGAGTCTCCTCCACCCTCCCAACGTGTCTCCTCCACCCCCCAATGAGTCACCTCCACCCCCCAACGAGTCTCCTCCACTCCCCCAATGAGTCACCTCCACCCCCCAACGAGTCTTCTCCACCCCTCCAACGAATCTCCACCACCCTCCCAATGAGTCTCCTCCACCCCCTCCAACGAGTCTCCTCCACTCCCTCCCCAACGAGTCTCCTCCACCCCTCCAACGAGTCTCCACCACCCTCCCAATGAGTCTCCTCCAGCCCCCTCCAACGAGTCTCCTCCACCCCCCCAACCAGTTTCCTCCACCCCCCGAGTCTCCTCCACCCTCCCAACGTGTCTCCTCCACCCCTCAACAAGTCATCTCCACCCCCCGAGTCTCCTCCACTCCCTCCCCAACGAGTCTCCTCCACCCCCGAGTCTCCTCCACCCCCCAACGAGTCTCCTCCACCCCCGAGACTCCTCCACCCCCCGAGTCTTCCCCACCCCCTGAACGAGTCTCCTCCACCCCCCCAACAATTCTTCTCCACCCCCCGAGTCTCCTCCATCCACAAACGAGTCCCCTCCCCCAACGAGTGTCCTCCACCCTCCCAACGAGTCTCCTCCATCCCCCGAGTCTCCTCCGCCCCCAGTGAGTCTCCTCCACTCCCCCAATGAGTCTCCTCCATCCCCCGAGTCTCCTCCGCCCCCGCAACGAGTCTTCTCCACTCCCGCAATGAGTCTCCTCCACCCCCCGCAACGAGTCTCCGCCTCCCCCTCCCCGAGTCACATCCACCGCCCCAACGAGTGTCCTCCACCCCCCCAATAAGTCTCCTCCACCCCCGCGCGTCTCCTCCATCACTCCAACGAGTCTCCTCCAGCCCCCAACGAGTTCCCTTCACCCCCTCCCCCACGAGTCTCCTACGCCCCCCCAACGAGTCTCCTCCACCCCACCATCGAGTCTCCTCCACCCCACCGTGAGTCTCCTCCACCCCCATCCAATGAGCCCCCTCCACCCCCTGAACGAGTCTCCTCGACCCCCCAACAAGTCTCCTCCACCCCTTCCCCAACGAGTCTCCTCCACCCTCCAACAAGTCTCCTCCAACTACCCAATGTCTCCTCCACTCCCCAACGAGTCTCCTCCACCCCTCCAACGAGTCTCCTCCACCCCCCCATCGAGTCTCCTCCACCCCCCAGTGAGTCTCCTCCACCCCCATCCAATGAGTCCCCTCCACCCCCACAACGAGTCTCCTCCACCCCCCAACGAGTCTCCTCCCCCAACGAGTCTCCTCCACCCCCCAACGAGTCTCCTCCACCACTTCCCCAACGAGTCTCCTCCACCCTCCAACAAGTCTCCTCCACCTACCCAATGAGTCTCCTCCTCTCCCCAATGAGTCTCCTCCACCCCTCCAACGAGTCTCCTCCACCCTCCCAACGAGTCTCCTCCCCCAACGAGTCTCCTCCACCCTCCCAACGAGTCCCCTCCATCCCCCGAGTCTCCTCCGCCCCCGCAACGAGTCTCCTCCACTCCTGCAATGAGTCTCCTCCACCCCCCTGCAACGAGTCTCCGCCTCCCCCTCCCCGAGTCACATCCACCGCCCCAACGAGTCTCCTCCACTCCCCCGCGTCTCCTCCATCACCCCAACGAGTCTCCTCCACCCCCCAACGAGTTCCCTTCACCCCCTCCCCCATGAGTCTCCTCCGCCCCCCCAACGAGTCCCCTCCACCCCACCATCGAATCTCCTCCACCCCACCGTGAGTCTCCTCCACCCCCATCCAATGAGTCCCCTCCACCCCCTCAACGAGTCTCCTCCACCCCCAACGAGTCTCCTCCACCCCTTCCCCAACGAGTCTCCTCCACCCTCCAACAAGTCTCCTCCAACTACCCAATGAGTCTCCTCCACTCCCCAACGAGTCTTCTCCACCCCTCCAACGAGTCTCCTCCACCCTCCCATCGAGTCTCCTCCATCCCCCGAGTCTCCTCCGCCCCCGCAACGAGTCTCCTCCACTCCCGCAATGAGTCTCCTCCACCCCCCCGCAACGAGTCTCCGCCTCCCCCTCCCCGAGTCACATCCACCGCCCCAACGAGTCTCCTCCACTCCCCCGCGTCTCCTCCATCACCCCAACGAGTCTCCTCCACCCCCCAACGAGTTCCCTTCACCCCCTCCCCCATGAGTCTCCTCCGCCCTCCCAACGAGTCCCCTCCACCCCACCATCGAATCTCCTCCACCCCACCGTGAGTCTCCTCCACCCCCATCCAATGAGTCCCCTCCACCCCCTCAACGAGTCTCCTCCACCCCCAACGAGTCTCCTCCACCCCTTCCCCAACGAGTCTCCTCCACCCTCCAACAAGTCTCCTCCAACTACCCAATGAGTCTCCGCCACTCCCCAACGAGTCTTCTCCACCCCTCCAACGAGTCTCCTCCACCCTCCCATCGAGTCTCCTCCACCCCCCAGTGAGTCTCCTCCACCCCCATCCAATGAGTCCCCTCCACCCCCACAACGAGTCTCCTCCACTCCCTCCCCAACGAGTCTCCTCCACCCCTGAGTCTCATCCACCCCCCAACGATTCTTCTCCACCCCCCGAGTCTCTTCCACCCCCTCCCCAACGAGTCTCCTCCATCCCTCCAACGAGTCTCCTCCACACCCTCCCAATGAGTCTCCTCCACCCCCCGAATGAGTCTCCTCCACCCCCTCAATGAGTCTCCCCCACCCCCCCCGAGTCTCCTCCACCCCCCGAATGAGACTCCTCCACCCCCTCAACGAGTCTCCTCCACCCCCAACGAGTCTCCTCCGCCCCACCAGCGAGTCTCCTCCACCCCTGAGTCTCATCCACCCCCCAACGATTCTTCTCCACCCCCCGAGTCTCTTCCACCCCCTCCCCAACGAGTCTCCTCCATCTCTCCAACGAGTCTCCTCCACACCCTCCCAATGAGTCTCCTCCACCCCCCGAATGAGTCTCCTCCACCCCCTCAATGAGTCTCCTCCACCCCCCCCGAGTCTCCTCCACCCCCCGAATGAGACTCCTCCACCCCCTCAACGAGTCTCCTCCACCCCCAACGAGTCCCCTCCGCCCCACCAGCGAGTCTCCTCCACCCCTGAGTCTCATCCACCCCCCAACGATTCTTCTCCACCCCCCGAGTCTCTTCCACCCCCTCCCCAACGAGTCTCCTCCATCCCTCCAACGAGTCTCCTCCACACCCTCCCAATGAGTCTCCTCCACCCCCCGAATGAGTCTCCTCCACCCCCTCAATGAGTCTCCTCCACCCCCCCGAGTCTCCTCCACCCCCCGAATGAGACTCCTCCACCCCCTCAACGAGTCTCCTCCACCCCCAACGAGTCTCCTCCGCCCCACCAGCGAGTCTCCTCCACCCTCCCAATGAGTCTCCTCCACCCCTCCAACGAGTCTCCACCACCCTCCCAACGAGTCTCCTCCAGCCCCCTCCAACGAGTCTCCTCCACCCCCCCAACCAGTTTCCTCCACCCCCGAGTCTCCTCCACCCTCCCAACGAGTCACCTCCACCTCCCAACGAGTCTCCTCCACTACCTCCCCAACGAGTCTCCTCCACCCACTCCCCAATGAGTCTCCTCCACTCCCCCAACGAGTCTCCTCCGCCCCCCGAGTCTCCTCGACCCCCCAACGAGTCACCTCCACCCCCGAACAAGTCTCCTCCACCCCTCCAACGAGTCTCCTCCGCCCCCTCCCCAACAAGTCTCCTCCACCTCCCAACGAGTCTCCTCCACTCCCCCAACGAGTCTCCTCAACCCCCCAACTAGTCACCTCCACCCCCCAACGAGTCTCCTCCACCCCTCAACGAGTCACCTCCACCCCCAACGAGTCTCCTCCACTCCCTCCCCAACGAGTCTCCTCCACTCCCCCAACGAGTCTCCTCCACCCCTCCAACGAGTCTCCACCACCCTCCCAATGAGTCTCCTCCAGCCCCCTCCAACGAGTCTTCTCCACCCGCCCAACCAGCTTCCTCCACCCCCCGAGTCTCCTCCACCCTCCCAACGTGTCTCCTCCACCCCTCAACGAGTAACCTCCACCCCCCAACGAGTCTCCTCCTCTCCCTCCTCAACGAGTCTCCTCCACTCCCTCCCCAACGAGTCTCCTCCACCCCCCAACGAGTCTCCTCCACTCCCCCAACGAGTGTCCTCTACCCCCCAACGTCACCTCCACCCCCCAACGAGTCTCCACCACCCTCCCAATGAGTTTCCTCCACCCCCCAACCAGTTTCCTCCACTCCCGAGTCTCCTCCACCCCTCAACGAGTCACCTCCACCCCCCAACGAGTCTCCTCCACTCCCTCCCCAACGAGTCTCCTCCACCCCCCAACGAATCTCCTCCACTCCCTCCCCAACGAGTCTCCTCCACCCCCCAACGAGTCTCCTCCACCCCTCCAACGAGTCTCTACCACCCTCCCAATGAGTTTCTTCCAGCCCCCTCCAACGAGTCTCCTCCACCCGCCCAACCAGTTTCCTCCACCTCCCGAGTCTCCTCCACCCTCGCAACGTGTCTCCTCCACCCCTCAACGAGTCACCTCCACCCCCCAACGAGTCTCCTCCACTCCCTCCCCAACGAGTCTCCTCCACCCCCGAGTCTCATCCACCCCCCAACGATTCTTCTCCACCCCCCGAGTCTCTTCCATCCCCTCCCCAACGAGTCTCCTCCACCCCTCCAACGAGTCTCCTCCACACCCTCCCAACGAGTCTCCTCCACCCCCGAATGAGTCTCCTCCACCCCCTCAATGAGTCTCCTCCACCCCCCCGAGTCTCCTCCACCCCCCGAATGAGTCTCCTCCACCCCCTCAACGAGTCTCCTCCACCCCCAACGAGTCTCCTCCGCCCCACCAGCGAGTCTCCTCCACCCTCCCAATGAGTCTCTTCCGCCCCCCCAACGAGTCACCTCCACCCCCCAACGAGTCTCCTCCACTCCCTCCCCAACGATTCTCCTCCACCTCCCAACGAGTCTCCTCCACCCCTCCAACGAGTCTCCACCACCCTCCCAATGAGTCTCCTCCAGCCCCCTCCAACGAGTCTCCTCCACCCCCCAACCAGTTTCCTCCACCCCCGAGTCTCATCCACCCTCCCAACGTGTCTCCTCCACCCCTCAACGAGTCACCTCCACCCCCCAACGAGTCTCCTCCACTCCCTCCCCGAGTCTCCTCCACCCCCCAACGAGTCTCCTCCACTCCCTCCCCAACGAGTCTCCTCCACCCCCAACGAGTCTCCTCCACTCCCGAGTCTCCTCCACCCCCCAACGAGTCTCCTCGACCCCCCAACGTCACCTCCACCCCCGAACGAGTCTCCTCAACCCCTCCAACGAGTCTCCACCACCCTCCCAATGAGTCTCCTCCACCCCCCTCCAACGAGTTTCCTCCACCCCCCCAACCAGTTTCCTCCACCCCCCGAGTCTCCTCCACCCCTCAACGAGTCACCTCCACCCCCCAACGAGTCTCCTCCACTCCCTCCCCAACGAGTCTCCTCCACCCCCCAACGAATCTCCTCCACTCCCTCCCCAACGAGTCTCCTCCACCCCCCAACGAGTCTCCTCCACCCCTCCAACGAGTCTCTACCACCCACCCAATGAGTCTCCTCCAGCCCCCTCCAACGAGTCTCCTCCACCCGCCCAACCAGTTTCCTCCACACCCTCCCAACGAGTCTCCTCCACCCCCCGAATGAGTCTCCTCCACCCCCTCAACGAGTCTCCTCCACCCCCAACGAGTCTCCTCCAGCCCCTCCCAAACCAAACATCTGGGATCCCTCCATTACCCTGCTCCACTGAAAGCGCACGAAGCTTTCATGGGGTGGGGGAGAGCAAGAAGGTGGGCAATTAGAGGGGGTGAGATGGGGGGCGTGATTTAGGGGGGTCAAGAAGGGGGAAAGGGGAAGAGAGGGAGAGGAGGGGGTATATGAGGGGGACTATTGGGGGCACGAGAGGGGGAGACGAGAGGTGGCGGATGAGAGGAGGGCGTGAGTTGGGGGTCATAAAGGAGGGAAGGGGAAGGGGAGAGGAGGGGGGATAGGAGGGGGGACGAGTGGGGGGATGAGAGGGGGGACGAGGGATGGGCGAGGGGGGACGAGGTAGGTGACAAGGTGGGGGATGAGAGGGGGGATGAGAGAGGGGTCGAGAGGGGTGGACGAGAGGTGGGGACGAGAGGGGGGATGAGAGAGGGGACGAGAGGGGTGGACGAGAGGGGTGGAAGAGAGGTGGGGACGAGAGGGGGGATGAGAGAGGGGACGAGAGGGGTGGATGAGAGGTGGGGACGAGAGGGGGGCTGAGAGGAGGGCAAGATTTGGGGGAATGAGAGGGGGCATCAACAGGGGCGTCAAGAGGGGGGTGAGCGGGAAGGCGGTGAGAAATTTGGGGCAAGAAGGGGGCGGGAGGTAGTTGGGAGGCGGAGTGGGGCTAGGAGGTGGAGAAGGAGGGAGGGAGGGAGGAGGGAGTGACAGGGAGGCACGAGAAATGGTAGCACTCACCGTAACTGCTGCCAACTATTCCCATTCGTCCAGGGGGTGGCGCAGGAGGCGGGCAACTCGCTGAGGGGGAGAGAGAGGGGAAAATGAATATATCGTCACAGGGTTAATGGTACGGACAGAGGGTCGGGGGAAAGAGAGCGCAGGGGCAGAGAGTGGCAGGGAGGGCGAGGAGAGCAGGGGGAGGGTGGGTGGGGAGGGTGTTGGGAGGACAGTGGGGACGAAGGGAAAGGGTGATGGTGGGAGGAGACGGGGGAGGGAGCCTGGTGGGGGGAAGGGAGACTGGGGGGAGGAGATGGGTGAAGGATGGACAGGGGCAGAGGGATGGTGAAGGGTTGGGAGAAGGAGGCAAGGGAGGTGGGAGGAGAGGGAGGAGAGATGGGGAGAGACAGGTGTGATGGGGAGAGGGGGAGGGAGGTGTGATGGAGAGAGAGAGGGTAAATGGGTGAAAGGGAGGGGAGTTGGGGGAGACTGGAGGGGAGGGGTGAGGGTTAATGGGAGAAGGGAGAGGGGAGGTAAGTGGTTGTAAGAGGTGTAACAGGGCAAAGAGGGCTAAGAGGGCGAGGGGGAGAGTGCGAGGGGGAGAGTGCGATGGAGGAGAGGGTGAGGGGGAGGGCGAGGGGGGTTGGGGGGGAGAGAGACGGGAGAGGAAAACGGAGAGGGAGGGAGACGGGGGGAGGGAGACTGGTGAAGGATGGAGAGAGGAGACTGGTGGAAGGGGGAGAGGGTGGAGAGGGGTGAAGGGGGAGGGATGGACAGGGGCAGAGGGATGGTGAGCGGGAGGGGAAGGAGGCAGGGGAGATGGCAGAGAGGGAGGTGTGATGTGGAGAGGGAGGAGAGGGGGTGAGGGTTGATGGGAGAAGAGAAAGAGGAGGTAAGAGGTGTAATAGGGCAAAGAGGGCTAAGAGGGTGAAGGGGTGAAGAGTGCGAATGTGTGCGTGTGTGAGAGTGTGTGTGTGTGTGAGTGTGTGAGTGTGTGAGTGTGTGTGTGTGTGTGTGAATGTGAGTGTGTGAGTGTGTGAGTGTGTGTGAGTGTGAGTCTGAGTGTGTGTGTGAGTGTGTGAGTGTGTGTGTGTGAGAGAGTGAGTGTGTGTGTGTGTGAGAGAGTGACTGTGTGTGTGTGTGTGAGTGTGTGTGTGTGTGAGAGAGAGTGAGTGTGTGTGTGTGTGAGAGAGTGAGTGTGTGTGTATGTGTGTGTCTGTGTGTGAGTGTGAGTGTGAGTGTGTGTGTGTGTGTGTGAGTGTGTGTGTGAGTGTGTGTGTGTGTGAGTGTGTGTGTGACAGAGTGAGTGTGTGTGTGTGTGAGAGAGAGTGAGTGTGTGTGTGTGTATGTGTGAGTGTGTGTGTGACAGAGTGAGTGTGTGTGTGTGTGAGAGAGTGAGTGTGTGTGTGTGTATGTGTGAGTGTGTGTGTGACAGAGTGAGTGTGTGTGTGTGTGAGAGAGTGAGTGTGTGTGTGTGTATGTGTGTCTGTGTGTGAGTGTGAGTGTGTGTGTGTGTGTGTGTGTGTGTGTGAGTGTGTGTGTGACAGAGTGAGTGTGTGTGTGTGTGTGAGAGAGTGAGTGTGTGTGTGTGTATGTGTGTCTGTGTGTGAGTGTGAGTGTGTGTGTGTGAGTGTGTGTGTGTGTGAGAGAGAGTGAGTGTGTGTGTGTGTGAGAGAGTGAGTGTGTGTGTATGTGTGTGTCTGTGTGTGAGTGTGAGTGTGAGTGTGTGTGTGTGTGTGAGTGTGTGTGTGAGTGTGTGTGTGTGTGAGTGTGTGTGTGACAGAGTGAGTGTGTGTGTGTGTGTGAGAGAGTGAGTGTGTGTGTGTGTATGTGTGAGTGTGTGTGTGACAGAGTGAGTGTGTGTGTGTGTGAGAGAGTGAGTGTGTGTGTGTGTATGTGTGAGTGTGTGTGTGACAGAGTGAGTGTGTGTGTGTGTGAGAGAGTGAGTGTGTGTGTGTGTATGTGTGTCTGTGTGTGAGTGTGAGTGTGTGTGTGTGTGTGTGTGTGTGTGAGTGTGTGTGTGACAGAGTGAGTGTGTGTGTGTGTGTGAGAGAGTGAGTGTGTGTGTGTGTATGTGTGTCTGTGTGTGAGTGTGAGTGTGAGTGTGTGTGTGTGTGTGTGTGTGTGTGTGTGTCTGAGTGAGTGAGTGTGTGAGAGGGAGTGTGAGTGTGTGTGTGTGTGTGTGTGTGTGTGTGTGTGTGTGTGCTCATTCGTTCAGTTTTGGTCACCCTGCCGAGAGGCAAGAATCCGAGTGGCTGGAGAGGGTGCAGAAGTGATTTACGAGGATGTTTTCGGGACACGAGACATTGAGTTATATTGACTTGATTAATCCTTCAATCCACCTACTGTCCACAACTGGACCCCGACCCACTTCTGTTAACAGCCACCCCGCATCCACCCCCCAAAGAGTCTCCTCCACCCCCCGACGAGTCTCCTCCACCCCCCCAACGAGTCTCCTCCATCCCCTCAACGAGTCACCTCCACCCCCCAACGAGTCTCCTCCACTCCCTCCCCAACGAGTCTCCTCTACCTCCCAACGAGTATCCACCACCCTCCCAATGAGTCTCCTCGAGCCCCCTCCAATGAGTCTCTTCCACCCCCACCAACCAGTTTCCTCCAACCCCCGAGTCTCCTCCACCCTCCCAATGTGTCTCCTCCACCCCTCAACGAGTCACCTCCACCCCCAACGAGTCTCCTCCACTCCCTCCCCAACGAGTCTCCTCCACCCCCTCCCCAACGAGTCTCCTCCAGTCCCCCAACGAGTCTCCTCTGCCCCCCGAGTCTCCTCGACCCCCCAACGAGTCTCCTCGACCCCACAACGAGTCACCTCCAACCCCCAACGAGTCTCCTCCACACCTAACCAGTTTCCTCCACCCCCGAGTCTTCTCCACCCTCCCAACGTGTCTCCTCCACCCCTCAACGAGTCACCTCCAACCCCCAATGAGTCTCCTCCACTCCCTCCCCAACGAGTCTCCTCCGCCGCCTCCCCAACGAGTCTCCTCCACCCCCCCGAGTCTCCTCCACCCCCCCAACCAGTTTCCTCCACCCCCCGAGTCTCCTCCGCCCTCCCAACGAGTCTCCACCACCCTCCCAATGAGTCTCCTCCAGCCCCCTCCAACGAGTCTCCTCCACCCCCCCAACCAGTTTCCTCCACCCTCCCAACGTGTCTACTCCACCCCTCAACGATTCACCTCCACCCCCGAGACTCCTCCACTCCCTCCCCAACGAGTCTCTTCCACCCCCTCCTCAATGAGTCTCCTCCACTCCCCCAACGAGTCTCCTCGACCCCCCAACGAGTCACCTCCACCCCCCAACGAGTCTCCTCCACCCCTCCAACGAGTCTCCACCCCTTCCAACGAGTCTCCTCCACCCCCCAACCAGTTTCCTCCACCCCCCGAGTCTCCTCCACCCCCCAACGTGTCTCCTCCACCCCTCAACGAGTCACCTCCACCCCCCAACGAGTCTCCTCCACTCCCTCCCCAACGAGTCTCCTCCACCTCCCAACGAGTCTCCTCCACCCCTCCAACGAGTATCCACCACCCTCCCAATGAGTCTCCTCGAGCCCCCTCCAACGAGTCTCTTCCACCCCCACCAACCAGTTTCCTCCAACCCCCGAGTCTCCTCCACCCTCCCAACGAGTCACCTCCACCCCCCAACGAGTCACCTCCACCCCCAACGAGTCTCCTCCACTCCCTCCCCAACGAGTCTCCAACCCCTCCAACGAGTCTCCTCCACCCCTAACCAGTTTCCTCCACCCCCGAGTCTTCTCCACCCTCCCAACGTGTCTCCTCCACCCCTCAACGAGTCACCTCCACCCCCCAACGAGTCTCCTCCACTCCCTCCCCAACGAGTCTCCTCCGCCGCCTCCCCAACGAGTCTCCTCCACCCCCCCGAGTCTCCTCCACTCCCCAACGAGTCTCCTCCACTCCCCCAACGAGTCTCCTCGACCCCCCAACTAGTCACCTCCACCACACAACGAGTCTCCTCCACCCCTCCAACGAGTCTCCACCACCCTCCCAACGTGTCTCCTCCACCCCCCAACGAGTCTCCTCCACTCCCCCAACGAGTCTCCTCCTCCCCCTCCCCGCGTCACATCCACCGCCCCAACGAGTCTCCTCCGCCCCCCCAGCGAGTCTCCTCCACCCCCCCGCGTCTCCTCCATCACCCCAATGAGTCTCCTCCACCCCCCAACGAGTTCCCTTCACCCCCTCCCCAACGAGTCTCCTCCGCCCCCCAGCGAGTCTCCTCCACCCCACCATCGAGTCTCCTCCACCCAACCGTGAGTCTCCTCCACCCCCATCCAATGAGTCCCCTCCACCCCCTCAATGAGTCTCCTCCACCCCCCAACGAGTCTCCTCCACCCCTTCCCCAACGAGTCTCCTCCACCCTCCAACAAGTCTCCTCCACCTACCCAATGAGTCTCCTCAACCCCTCCAATGTGTCTCCTCCACCCTCCCAACGAGTCTCCTCCACCCCTCCAACGAGTCTCCTCCACCCCCCCAACGAGTCTCCTCCACCCCCTCCCCAGAGTCTCCTCCACTCCCCCATCAAGTCTCCTCCACCCCCCTGAGTCTCCTCCACCCCCCAACGAGTCTCCTCCACACCCCCAACCAGTTTCCTCCACCCCCCGAGTCTCCTCCACCCTCCCAACGTGTCTCCTCCACCCCCCAACGAGTCTCCTCCACTCCCCCAATGAGTCTCCTCCACCCCCTCCCCAGAGTCTCCTCCACTCCCCCATCAAGTCTCCTCCACCCCCCTGAGTCTCCTCCACCCCCCAACGAGTCTCCTCCACCCCACAACGAGTCTCCTCCACCCCCCTCCAACGAGTCTCCTCCACCCCCTCCAACGAGTCTCCTCCACCCCCCAACGAGTCTCCTCCACCCCCCTCCAACGAGTCTCCTCCACCCCCCAACCAGTTTCCTCCCCCCCGAGTCTCCTCCACCCTCCCAACGTGTCTCCTCCACCCCTCAACGAGTCACCTCCACCCCCCAACGAGTCTCCTCCACTCCCTCCCCAACGAGTCTCCTCCACCTCCCAACGAGTCTCCTCCACCCCTCCAACGAGTATCCACCACCCTCCCAATGAGTCTCCTCCAGCCCCCTCCAACGAGTCTCTTCCACCCCCCCAACCAGTTTCCTCCACCCCCCGAGTCTCCTCCACCCTCCCAACGAGTGACCTCCACCCCCCAACGAGTCTCCTCCACTCCCTCCCCAACGAGTCTCCTCCACTCCCGAGTCTCCTCCACCCCCCAACGAGTCCCCTCCACCCCCCAACGAGTCTCCTCGACCCCCCAACGGCACCTCCACCCCCCAACGAGTCTCATCCACCCCTCCAACGAGTCTCCACCACCCTCCCAATGAGTCTCCTCCACCCCACTCCAACGAGTTTCCTCCACCCCCCCAACCAGTTTCCTCCACTCCCGAGTCTCCTCCACCCCTCAACGAGTCACTTCCACCCCCCAACGAGTCTCCTCCACTCCCTCCCGAATGGGTCTCCTCCACCCCCCAACGACTCTCCTCCACTCCCTCCCCAACGAGTCTCCTCCACCCCCCAACGAATCTCCTCCACTCCCTCCCCAACGAGTCTCCTCCACCCCCCAACGAGTCTCCTCCACCCCTCCAACGAGTCTCTACCACCCTCCCAATGAGTTTCTTCCAGCCCCCTCCAACGAGTCTCCTCCACCCGCCCAACCAGTTTCCTCCACCTCCCGAGTCTCCTCCACCCTCGCAACGTGTCTCCTCCACCCCTCAACGAGTCACCTCCACCCCCCAACGAGTCTCCTCCACTCCCTCCCCAACGAGTCTCCTCCACCCCCGAGTCTCATCCACCCCCCAACGATTCTTCTCCACCCCCCGAGTCTCTTCCATCCCCTCCCCAACGAGTCTCCTCCACCCCTCCAACGAGTCTCCTCCACACCCTCCCAACGAGTCTCCTCCACCCCCGAATGAGTCTCCTCCACCCCCTCAATGAGTCTCCTCCACCCCCCCGAGTCTCCTCCACCCCCCGAATGAGTCTCCTCCACCCCCTCAACGAGTCTCCTCCACCCCCAACGAGTCTCCTCCGCCCCACCAGCGAGTCTCCTCCACCCTCCCAATGAGTCTCTTCCGCCCCCCCAACGAGTCACCTCCACCCCCCAACGAGTCTCCTCCACTCCCTCCCCAACGATTCTCCTCCACCTCCCAACGAGTCTCCTCCACCCCTCCAACGAGTCTCCACCACCCTCCCAATGAGTCTCCTCCAGCCCCCTCCAACGAGTCTCCTCCACCCCCCAACCAGTTTCCTCCACCCCCGAGTCTCATCCACCCTCCCAACGTGTCTCCTCCACCCCTCAACGAGTCACCTCCACCCCCCAACGAGTCTCCTCCACTCCCTCCCCGAGTCTCCTCCACCCCCCAACGAGTCTCCTCCACTCCCTCCCCAACGAGTCTCCTCCACCCCCAACGAGTCTCCTCCACTCCCGAGTCTCCTCCACCCCCCAACGAGTCTCCTCGACCCCCCAACGTCACCTCCACCCCCGAACGAGTCTCCTCAACCCCTCCAACGAGTCTCCACCACCCTCCCAATGAGTCTCCTCCACCCCCCTCCAACGAGTTTCCTCCACCCCCCCAACCAGTTTCCTCCACCCCCCGAGTCTCCTCCACCCCTCAACGAGTCACCTCCACCCCCCAACGAGTCTCCTCCACTCCCTCCCCAACGAGTCTCCTCCACCCCCCAACGAATCTCCTCCACTCCCTCCCCAACGAGTCTCCTCCACCCCCCAACGAGTCTCCTCCACCCCTCCAACGAGTCTCTACCACCCTCCCAATGAGTCTCCTCCAGCCCCCTCCAACGAGTCTCCTCCACCCGCCCAACCAGTTTCCTCCACACCCTCCCAACGAGTCTCCTCCACCCCCCGAATGAGTCTCCTCCACCCCCTCAACGAGTCTCCTCCAGCCCCTCCCAAACCAAACATCTGGGATCCCTCCATTACCCTGCTCCACTGAAAGCGCACGAAGCTTTCATGGGGTGGGGGAGAGCAAGAAGGTGGGCAATTAGAGGGGGTGAGATGGGGGGCGTGATTTAGGGGGGTCAAGAAGGGGGAAAGGGGAAGAGAGGGAGAGGAGGGGGTATATGAGGGGGACTATTGGGGGCACGAGAGGGGGAGACGAGAGGTGGCGGATGAGAGGAGGGCGTGAGTTGGGGGTCATAAAGGAGGGAAGGGGAAGGGGAGAGGAGGGGGGATAGGAGGGGGGACGAGTGGGGGGATGAGAGGGGGGACGAGGGATGGGCGAGGGGGGACGAGGTAGGTGACAAGGTGGGGGATGAGAGGGGGGATGAGAGAGGGGTCGAGAGGGGTGGACGAGAGGTGGGGACGAGAGGGGGGATGAGAGAGGGGACGAGAGGGGTGGACGAGAGGGGTGGAAGAGAGGTGGGGACGAGAGGGGGGATGAGAGAGGGGACGAGAGGGGTGGATGAGAGGTGGGGACGAGAGGGGGGCTGAGAGGAGGGCAAGATTTGGGGGAATGAGAGGGGGCATCAACAGGGGCGTCAAGAGGGGGGTGAGCGGGAAGGCGGTGAGAAATTTGGGGCAAGAAGGGGGCGGGAGGTAGTTGGGAGGCGGAGTGGGGCTAGGAGGTGGAGAAGGAGGGAGGGAGGGAGGAGGGAGTGACAGGGAGGCACGAGAAATGGTAGCACTCACCGTAACTGCTGCCAACTATTCCCATTCGTCCAGGGGGTGGCGCAGGAGGCGGGCAACTCGCTGAGGGGGAGAGAGAGGGGAAAATGAATACATCGTCACAGGGTTAATGGTACGGACAGAGGGTCGGGGGAAAGAGAGCGCAGGGGCAGAGAGTGGCAGGGAGGGCGAGGAGAGCAGGGGGAGGGTGGGTGGGGAGGGTGTTGGGAGGACAGTGGGGACGAAGGGAAAGGGTGATGGTGGGAGGAGACGGGGGAGGGAGCCTGGTGGGGGGAAGGGAGACTGGGGGGAGGAGATGGGTGAAGGATGGACAGGGGCAGAGGGATGGTGAAGGGTTGGGAGAAGGAGGCAAGGGAGGTGGGAGGAGAGGGAGGAGAGTGGGGAGAGACAGGTGTGATGGGGAGAGGGGGAGGGAGGTGTGATGGAGAGAGAGAGGGTAAATGGGTGAAAGGGAGGGGAGTTGGGGGAGACTGGAGGGGAGGGGTGAGGGTTAATGGGAGAAGGGAGAGGGGAGGTAAGTGGTTGTAAGAGGTGTAACAGGGCAAAGAGGGCTAAGAGGGCGAGGGGGAGAGTGCGAGGGGGAGAGTGCGATGGAGGAGAGGGTGAGGGGGAGGGCGAGGGGGGTTGGGGGGGAGAGAGACGGGAGAGGAAAACGGAGAGGGAGGGAGACGGGGGGAGGGAGACTGGTGAAGGATGGAGAGAGGAGACTGGTGGAAGGGGGAGAGGGTGGAGAGGGGTGAAGGGGGAGGGATGGACAGGGGCAGAGGGATGGTGAGCGGGAGGGGAAGGAGGCAGGGGAGATGGCAGAGAGGGAGGTGTGATGTGGAGAGGGAGGAGAGGGGGTGAGGGTTGATGGGAGAAGGGAAAGAGGAGGTAAGAGGTGTAATAGGGCAAAGAGGGCTAAGAGGGTGAAGGGGTGAAGAGTGCGAATGTGTGCGTGTGTGAGAGTGTGTGTGTGTGTGAGTGTGTGAGTGTGTGAGTGTGTGTGTGTGTGTGTGAATGTGAGTGTGTGAGTGTGTGAGTGTGTGTGAGTGTGAGTCTGAGTGTGTGTGTGAGTGTGTGAGTGTGTGTGTGTGAGAGAGTGAGTGTGTGTGTGTGTGAGAGAGTGACTGTGTGTGTGTGTGTGAGTGTGTGTGTGTGTGAGAGAGAGTGAGTGTGTGTGTGTGTGAGAGAGTGAGTGTGTGTGTATGTGTGTGTCTGTGTGTGAGTGTGAGTGTGAGTGTGTGTGTGTGTGTGAGTGTGTGTGTGAGTGTGTGTGTGTGTGAGTGTGTGTGTGACAGAGTGAGTGTGTGTGTGTGTGTGAGAGAGTGAGTGTGTGTGTGTGTATGTGTGAGTGTGTGTGTGACAGAGTGAGTGTGTGTGTGTGTGAGAGAGTGAGTGTGTGTGTGTGTATGTGTGAGTGTGTGTGTGACAGAGTGAGTGTGTGTGTGTGTGAGAGAGTGAGTGTGTGTGTGTGTATGTGTGTCTGTGTGTGAGTGTGAGTGTGTGTGTGTGTGTGTGTGTGTGTGTGAGTGTGTGTGTGACAGAGTGAGTGTGTGTGTGTGTGTGAGAGAGTGAGTGTGTGTGTGTGTATGTGTGTCTGTGTGTGAGTGTGAGTGTGAGTGTGTGTGTGTGTGTGTGTGTGAGTGTGTGTCTGAGTGAGTGAGTGTGTGAGAGGGAGTGTGAGTGTGTGTGTGTGTGTGTGTGTGTGTGTGTGTGTGTGTGTGCTCATTCGTTCAGTTTTGGTCACCCTGCCGAGAGGCAAGAATCCGAGTGGCTGGAGAGGGTGCAGAAGTGATTTACGAGGATGTTTTCGGGACACGAGACATTGAGTTATATTGACTTGATTAATCCTTCAATCCACCTACTGTCCACAACTGGACCCCGACCCACTTCTGTTAACAGCCACCCCGCATCCACCCCCCAAAGAGTCTCCTCCACCCCCCGACGAGTCTCCTCCACCCCCCCAACGAGTCTCCTCCATCCCCTCAACGAGTCACCTCCACCCCCCAACGAGTCTCCTCCACTCCCTCCCCAACGAGTCTCCTCTACCTCCCAACGAGTATCCACCACCCTCCCAATGAGTCTCCTCGAGCCCCCTCCAATGAGTCTCTTCCACCCCCACCAACCAGTTTCCTCCAACCCCCGAGTCTCCTCCACCCTCCCAATGTGTCTCCTCCACCCCTCAACGAGTCACCTCCACCCCCAACGAGTCTCCTCCACTCCCTCCCCAACGAGTCTCCTCCACCCCCTCCCCAACGAGTCTCCTCCAGTCCCCCAACGAGTCTCCTCTGCCCCCCGAGTCTCCTCGACCCCCCAACGAGTCTCCTCGACCCCACAACGAGTCACCTCCAACCCCCAACGAGTCTCCTCCACACCTAACCAGTTTCCTCCACCCCCGAGTCTTCTCCACCCTCCCAACGTGTCTCCTCCACCCCTCAACGAGTCACCTCCAACCCCCAATGAGTCTCCTCCACTCCCTCCCCAACGAGTCTCCTCCGCCGCCTCCCCAACGAGTCTCCTCCACCCCCCCGAGTCTCCTCCACCCCCCCAACCAGTTTCCTCCACCCCCCGAGTCTCCTCCGCCCTCCCAACGAGTCTCCACCACCCTCCCAATGAGTCTCCTCCAGCCCCCTCCAACGAGTCTCCTCCACCCCCCCAACCAGTTTCCTCCACCCTCCCAACGTGTCTACTCCACCCCTCAACGATTCACCTCCACCCCCGAGACTCCTCCACTCCCTCCCCAACGAGTCTCTTCCACCCCCTCCTCAATGAGTCTCCTCCACTCCCCCAACGAGTCTCCTCGACCCCCCAACGAGTCACCTCCACCCCCCAACGAGTCTCCTCCACCCCTCCAACGAGTCTCCACCCCTTCCAACGAGTCTCCTCCACCCCCCAACCAGTTTCCTCCACCCCCCGAGTCTCCTCCACCCCCCAACGTGTCTCCTCCACCCCTCAACGAGTCACCTCCACCCCCCAACGAGTCTCCTCCACTCCCTCCCCAACGAGTCTCCTCCACCTCCCAACGAGTCTCCTCCACCCCTCCAACGAGTATCCACCACCCTCCCAATGAGTCTCCTCGAGCCCCCTCCAACGAGTCTCTTCCACCCCCACCAACCAGTTTCCTCCAACCCCCGAGTCTCCTCCACCCTCCCAACGAGTCACCTCCACCCCCCAACGAGTCACCTCCACCCCCAACGAGTCTCCTCCACTCCCTCCCCAACGAGTCTCCAACCCCTCCAACGAGTCTCCTCCACCCCTAACCAGTTTCCTCCACCCCCGAGTCTTCTCCACCCTCCCAACGTGTCTCCTCCACCCCTCAACGAGTCACCTCCACCCCCCAACGAGTCTCCTCCACTCCCTCCCCAACGAGTCTCCTCCGCCGCCTCCCCAACGAGTCTCCTCCACCCCCCCGAGTCTCCTCCACTCCCCAACGAGTCTCCTCCACTCCCCCAACGAGTCTCCTCGACCCCCCAACTAGTCACCTCCACCACACAACGAGTCTCCTCCACCCCTCCAACGAGTCTCCACCACCCTCCCAACGTGTCTCCTCCACCCCCCAACGAGTCTCCTCCACTCCCCCAACGAGTCTCCTCCTCCCCCTCCCCGCGTCACATCCACCGCCCCAACGAGTCTCCTCCGCCCCCCCAGCGAGTCTCCTCCACCCCCCCGCGTCTCCTCCATCACCCCAATGAGTCTCCTCCACCCCCCAACGAGTTCCCTTCACCCCCTCCCCAACGAGTCTCCTCCGCCCCCCAGCGAGTCTCCTCCACCCCACCATCGAGTCTCCTCCACCCAACCGTGAGTCTCCTCCACCCCCATCCAATGAGTCCCCTCCACCCCCTCAATGAGTCTCCTCCACCCCCCAACGAGTCTCCTCCACCCCTTCCCCAACGAGTCTCCTCCACCCTCCAACAAGTCTCCTCCACCTACCCAATGAGTCTCCTCAACCCCTCCAATGTGTCTCCTCCACCCTCCCAACGAGTCTCCTCCACCCCTCCAACGAGTCTCCTCCACCCCCCCAACGAGTCTCCTCCACCCCCTCCCCAGAGTCTCCTCCACTCCCCCATCAAGTCTCCTCCACCCCCCTGAGTCTCCTCCACCCCCCAACGAGTCTCCTCCACACCCCCAACCAGTTTCCTCCACCCCCCGAGTCTCCTCCACCCTCCCAACGTGTCTCCTCCACCCCCCAACGAGTCTCCTCCACTCCCCCAATGAGTCTCCTCCACCCCCTCCCCAGAGTCTCCTCCACTCCCCCATCAAGTCTCCTCCACCCCCCTGAGTCTCCTCCACCCCCCAACGAGTCTCCTCCACCCCACAACGAGTCTCCTCCACCCCCCTCCAACGAGTCTCCTCCACCCCCTCCAACGAGTCTCCTCCACCCCCCAACGAGTCTCCTCCACCCCCCTCCAACGAGTCTCCTCCACCCCCCAACCAGTTTCCTCCCCCCCGAGTCTCCTCCACCCTCCCAACGTGTCTCCTCCACCCCTCAACGAGTCACCTCCACCCCCCAACGAGTCTCCTCCACTCCCTCCCCAACGAGTCTCCTCCACCTCCCAACGAGTCTCCTCCACCCCTCCAACGAGTATCCACCACCCTCCCAATGAGTCTCCTCCAGCCCCCTCCAACGAGTCTCTTCCACCCCCCCAACCAGTTTCCTCCACCCCCCGAGTCTCCTCCACCCTCCCAACGAGTGACCTCCACCCCCCAACGAGTCTCCTCCACTCCCTCCCCAACGAGTCTCCTCCACTCCCGAGTCTCCTCCACCCCCCAACGAGTCCCCTCCACCCCCCAACGAGTCTCCTCGACCCCCCAACGGCACCTCCACCCCCCAACGAGTCTCATCCACCCCTCCAACGAGTCTCCACCACCCTCCCAATGAGTCTCCTCCACCCCACTCCAACGAGTTTCCTCCACCCCCCCAACCAGTTTCCTCCACTCCCGAGTCTCCTCCACCCCTCAACGAGTCACTTCCACCCCCCAACGAGTCTCCTCCACTCCCTCCCGAATGGGTCTCCTCCACCCCCCAACGACTCTCCTCCACTCCCTCCCCAACGAGTCTCCTCCACCCCTGAGTCTCATCCACCCCCCAACGATTCTTCTCCACCCCCCGAGTCTCTTCCACCCCTCCCCAACGAGTCTCCTCCACCCCTCCAACGAGTCTCCTCCACCCCCACCCAATGAGTCTCCTCCACACCCCGAATGAGTCTCCTCCACCCCCTCAATGAGTCTCCTCCACCCCCCCGAGTCTCCTCCACCCCCCGAATGAGACTCCTCCACCCCCTCAACGAGTCTCCTCCACCCCCAACGAGTCTCCTCCGCCCCACCAGCGAGTCTCCTCCACCCTCCCAATGAGTCTCCTCCACCCCTCCAACGAGTCTCCACCACCCTCCCAATGAGTCTCCTCCAGCCCCCTCCAACGAGTCTCCTCCACCCCCCCAACCAGTTTCCTCCACCCCCGAGTCTCCTCCACCCTCCCAACGTGTCTCCTCCACCCCTCAACGAGTCACCTCCACCTCCCAACGAGTCTCCTCCACCCCTCAACGAGTCACCTCCAACCCCCAACGAGTCTCCTCCACCCCTAACCAGTTTCCTCCACCCCCGAGTCTTCTCCACCCTCCCAACGTGTCTCCTCCACCCCTCAACGAGTCACCTCCAACCCCCAATGAGTCTCCTCCACTCCCTCCCCAACGAGTCTCCTCCGCCGCCTCCCCAACGAGTCTCCTCCACCCCCCCGAGTCTCCTCCACCCCCCTCCAACGAGACTCCTCCACCCCCCCAACCAGTTTCCTCCACCCCCCGAGTCTCCTCCGCCCTCCCAACGTGTCTCCTCCACCCCTCAACGAGTCACCTCCACACCCCAACGAGTCTCCTCCACTCCCTCCCCAACGAGTCTCTTCCACCCCCCAGCGAGTCACCTCCACCCCTCCAACGAGTCTCCACCACCCTCCCAATGAGTCTCCTCCAGCCCCCTCCAACGAGTCTCCTCCACCCCCCCCAACCAGTTTCCTCCACTCCCCCAACGAGTCTCCTCGACCCCCCAACGAGTCACCTCCACCCCCCAACGAGTCTCCTCCACCCCTCCAACGAGTCTCCACCCCTTCCAACGAGTCTCCTCCACCCCCCAACCAGTTTCCTCCACCCCCCGAGTCTCCTCCACCCCCCAACGTGTCTCCTCCACCCCTCAACGAGTCACCTCCACCCCCCCAACGAGTCTCCTCCACTCCCTCCCCAACGAGTCTCCTCCACCTCCCAACGAGTCTCCTCCACCCCTCCAACGAGTATCCACGACCCTCCCAATGAGTCTCCTCGAGCCCCCTCCAACGAGTCTCTTCCACCCCCACCAACCAGTTTCCTCCAACCCCCGAGTCTCCTCCACCCTCCCAACGAGTCACCTCCACCCCCCAACGAGTCACCTCCACCCCCAACGAGTCTCCTCCACTCCCTCCCCAACGAGTCTCCAACCCCTCCAACGAGTCTCCACCACCCTTCCAATGAGTCTCCTCCACCCCCTCCAACGAGTCTCCACCCCTTCCAACGAGTCTCCTCCACCCCCCAACCAGTTTCCTCCACCCCCCGAGTCTCCTCCACCCCCCAACGTGTCTCCTCCACCCCTCAACGAGTCACCTCCACCCCCCCAACGAGTCTCCTCCACTCCCTCCCCAACGAGTCTCCTCCACCTCCCAACGAGTCTCCTCCACCCCTCCAACGAGTATCCACGACCCTCCCAATGAGTCTCCTCGAGCCCCCTCCAACGAGTCTCTTCCACCCCCACCAACCAGTTTCCTCCAACCCCCGAGTCTCCTCCACCCTCCCAACGAGTCACCTCCACCCCCCAACGAGTCTCCTCCACTCCCTTCCCAACGAGTCTCCTCCACTCCCTCCCCAACGAGTCTCCAACCCCTCCAACGAGTCTCCACCACCCTCCCAATGAGTCTCCTCCACCCCCTCCAACGAGTCTCCTCCACCCCCCCAAACAGTTTCCTCCACCCCCCGAGTCTCCTCCACCCTCCCAACGTGTCTCCTCCACCCCCCCACGAGTCTCCTCCACTCCCCCAACGAGTCTCCTCCTCCCCCTCCCCGCGTCACATCCACCGCCCCAACGAGTCTCCTCCGCCCCCCCAGCGAGTTCCCTTCACCCCCTCCCCAACGAGTCTCCTCCGCCCCCCAGCGAGTCTCCTCCACCCCACCATCCAGTCTCCTCCACCCCACCGTGAGTCTCCTCCACCCCCATCCAATGAGTCCCCTCCACCCCCTCAATGAGTCTCCTCCACCCCCTCCCCAGAGTCTCCTCCACTCCCCCATCAAGTCTCCTCCACCCCCCTGAGTCTCCTCCACCCCCCAACGAGTCTCCTCCACCCCACAACGAGTCTTCTCCACCCCCCTCCAACGAGTCTCCTCCACCACCCTCCAACGAGTCTCCTCCACCCCACAACGAGTCTTCTCCACCCCCCTCCAACGAGTCTCCTCCACCCCCCTCCAACGAGTCTCCTCCACCACCCTCCAACGAGTCTCCTCCACCCCCCAACGAGTCTCCTCCACCCCCTCCAACGAGTCTCCTCCACCCCCCCAACCAGTTTCCTGCCCCCCCGAGTCTCCTCCACCCTCCCAACGTGTCTCCTCCACCCCTCAACGAGTCACCTCCACCCCCCAACGAGTCTCCTCCACTCCCTCCCCAACGAGTCTCCTCCACTCCCTCCCCAACGAGTCTCCTCCACCTCCCAACGAGTCTCCTCCACCCCTCCAACGAGTATCCACCACCCTCCCAATGAGTCTCCTCCAGCCCCCTCCAACGAGTCTCTTCCACCCCCCCAACCAGTTTCCTCCACCCCCCGAGTCTCCTCCACCCTCCCAACGAGTCACCTCCACCCCCCAACGAGTCTCCTCCACTCCCTTCCCAACGAGTCTCCTCCACTCCCTCCCCAACGAGTCTCCTCCACTCCCGAGTCTCCTCCACCCCCCAACGAGTCTCCTCCACCCCCCAACGAGTCTCCTCGACCCCCCAACGGCACCTCCACCCCCCAACGAGTCTCATCCACCCCTCCAACGAGTCTCCACCACCCTCCCAATGAGTCTCCTCCACCCCACTCCAACGAG
Organism: Mobula hypostoma; assembly: GCF_963921235.1. Lineage (NCBI taxonomy): Eukaryota > Metazoa > Chordata > Chondrichthyes > Myliobatiformes > Myliobatidae > Mobula > Mobula hypostoma. Next base: position 701,542 of record NW_026948136.1, on the reverse strand, counting down.
TTTCCTCCAGCCCCCCAAACAGTTTCCTCCACCTCCGAGTCTCCTCCACCCCTCAACGAGTCACTTCCACCCCCCAACGAGTCTCCTCCACTCCCTCCCCAACGGGTCTCCTCCACCCCCCAACGAGTCTCCTCCACTCCCTCCCCAACGAGTCTCCTCCACCCCTGAGTCTCATCCACCCCCCAACGATTCTTCTCCACCCCCCGAGTCTCTTCCACCCCCTCCCCAACGAGTCTCCTCCACCCCTCCAACGAGTCTCCTCCACACCCTCCCAATGAGTCTCCTCCACCCCCCGAATGAGTCTCCTCCACCCCCTCAATGAGTCTCCTCCACCCCCCCGAGTCTCCTCCACCCCCCGAATGAGACTCCTCCACCCCCTCAACGAGTCTCCTCCACCCCCAACGAGTCTCCTCCGCCCCACCAGCGAGTCTCCTCCACCCTCCCAATGAGTCTCCTCCACCCCTCCAACGAGTCTCCACCACCCTCCCAATGAGTCTCCTCCAGCCCCCTCCAACGATTCTCCTCCACCCCCCCAACCAGTTTCCTCCACCCCCGAGTCTCCTCCACCCTCCCAACGTGTCTCCTCCACCCCTCAACGAGTCACCTCCACCTCCCAACGAGTCTCCTCCACTACCTCCCCAACGAGTCTCCTCCACCCACTCCCCAATGAGTCTCCTCCACTCCCCCAACGAGTCTCCTCCGCCCCCCGAGTCTCCTCCACCCCTCAACGAGTCACCTCCACCTCCCAACGAGTCTCCTCCACCCCTCCAATGAGTCTCCTCCGCCCCTCCCCAACGAGTCTCCTCCACCTCCCAACGAGTCTCCTGCACCCCCCCCGAGTCTCCTCCACCCCCCAACGAGTCTCCTCCACTCCCCCAACGAGTCTCCTCGACCCCCCAACTAGTCACCTCCACCCCCCAACGAGTCTCCTCCACCCCTCAACGAGTCACCTCCACCCCCCAACGAGTCTCCTCCACTCCCTCCCCAACGAGTCTCCTCCACTCCCCCAACGAGTCTCCTCCACCCCTCCAACGAGTCTCCACCACCCTCCCAATGAGTCTCCTCTTGCCCCCTCCAACGAGTCTTCTCCACCCGCCCAACCAGCTTCCTCCACCCCCCGAGTCTCCTCCACCCTCCCAACGTGTCTCCTCCACCCCTCAACGAGTCACCTCCACCCCCCAACGAGTCTCCTCCACTCCCTCCTCAACGAGTCTCCTCCACTCCCTCCCCAACGAGTCTCCTCCACTCCCGAGTCTCCTCCACCCCCCAACGAGTCTCCTCCACTCCCCCAACGAGTCTCCTCGACCCCCCAACGTCACCTCCACCCCCCAACGAGTCTCCACCACCCTCCCAATGAGTTTCCTCCACCCCCCCAACCAGTTTCCTCCACTCCCGAGTCTCCTCCACCCCTCAACGAGTCACCTCCACCCCCCAACGAGTCTCCTCCACTCCCTCCCCAACGAGTCTCCTCCACCCCCCAACGAGTCTCCTCCACTCCCTCCCCAACGAGTCTCCTCCACCCCCCAACGAGTCTCCTCCACCCCTCCAACGAGTCTCTACCACCCTCCCAATGAGTTTCCTCCAGCCCCCTCCAACGAGTCTCCTCCACCCGCCCAACCAGTTTCCTCCACCTCCCGAGTCTCCTCCACCCTCGCAACGTGTCTCCTCCACCCCTCAACGAGTCACCTCCACCCCCCAACGAGTCTCCTCCACTCCTCCCCAACGAGTCTCCTCCACCCCCGAGTCTCATCCACCCCCCAACGATTCTTCTCCACCCCCCGAGTCTCTTCCATCCCCTCCCCAACGAGTCTCCTCCACCCCTCCAACGAGTCTCCTCCACACCCTCCCAACGAGTCTCCTCCACCCCCCGAATGAGTCTCCTCCACCCCCTCAATGAGTCTCCTCCACCCCCCCGAGTCTCCTCCACCCCCCGAATGAGTCTCCTCCACCCCCTCAACGAGTCTCCTCCACCCCCAACGAGTCTCCTCAGCCCCACCAGCGAGTCTCCTCCACCCTCCCAATGAGTCTCTTCCACCCCCCCAACGAGTCACTTCCACCCCTCAATGAGTCTCCTCCACTCCCTCCCCAACGAGTCTCCTCCACCTCCCAACGAGTCTCCTCCACCCCTCCAAAGAGTCTCCACCACCCTCCCAATGAGTCTCCTCCAGCCCCCTCCAACGAGTCTCCTCCACCCACCCAACCAGTTTCCTCCACTCCCGAGTCTCCTCCACCCTCCCAACGTGTCTCCTCCACCCCTCAACGAGTCACCTTCACCCCCCAACGAGTCTCCTCCACTCCCTCCCCAACGAGTCTCCTCCACCCCCCAACGAGTCTCCTCCACCCCTCCAACGAGTCTCTACCACCCTCCCAATGAGTTTCCTCCAGCCCCCTCCAACGAGTCTCCTCCACCCGCCCAACCAGTTTCCTCCACCTCCCGAGTCTCCTCCACCCTCGCAACGTGTCTCCTCCACCCCTCAACGAGTCACCTCCACCCCCCAACGAGTCTCCTCCACTCCTCCCCAACGAGTCTCCTCCACCCCCGAGTCTCATCCACCCCCCAACGATTCTTCTCCACCCCCCGAGTCTCTTCCATCCCCTCCCCAACGAGTCTCCTCCACCCCTCCAACGAGTCTCCTCCACACCCTCCCAACGAGTCTCCTCCACCCCCCGAATGAGTCTCCTCCACCCCCTCAATGAGTCTCCTCCACCCCCCCGAGTCTCCTCCACCCCCCGAATGAGTCTCCTCCACCCCCTCAACGAGTCTCCTCCACCCCCAACGAGTCTCCTCAGCCCCACCAGCGAGTCTCCTCCACCCTCCCAATGAGTCTCTTCCGCCCCCCCAACGAGTCACCTCCACCCCCCAACGAGTCTCCTCCACTCCCTCCCCAACGAGTCTCCTCCACCTCCCAACGAGTCTCCTCCACCCCTCCAAAGAGTCTCCACCACCCTCCCAATGAGTCTCCTCCAGCCCCCTCCAACGAGTCTCCTCCACCCCCCCCAACCAGTTTCCTCCACTCCCGAGTCTCCTCCACCCTCCCAACGTGTCTCCTCCACCCCTCAACGAGTCACCTTCACCCCCCAACGAGTCTCCTCCACTCCCTCCCCAACGAGTCTCCTCCACCCCCAACGAGTCTCCTCCACTCCCGAGTCTCCTCCACCCCCCAACGAGTCTCCTCGACCCCCCAACGTCACCTCCACCCCCGAACGAGCCTCCTCAACCCCTCCAACGAGTCTCCACCACCCTCCCAATGAGTCTCCTCCACCCCCCTCCAACGAGTTTCCTCCACTCCCCCAACCAGTTTCCTCCACCCCCCGAGTCTCCTCCACCCCTCAACGAGTCACCTCCACCCCCCAACGAGTCTCCTCCACTCCCTCCCCAACGAGTCTCCTCCACCCCCCAACGAATCTCCTCCACTCCCTCCCCAACGAGTCTCCTCCACCCCCCAACGAGTCTCCTCCACCCCTCCAACGAGTCTCTACCACCCTCCCAATGAGTCTCCTCCAGCCCCCTCCAACGAGTCTCCTCCACCCGCCCAACCAGTTTCCTCCACACCCTCCCAACGAGTCTCCTCCACCCCCCGAATGAGTCTCCTCCACCCCCTCAACGAGTCTCCTCCAGCCCCTCCCAAACCAAACATCTGGGATCCCTCCATTACCCTGCTCCACTGAAAGCGCACGAAGCTTTCATGGGGTGGGGGAGAGCAAGAAGGTGGGCAATTAGAGGGGGTGAGATGGGGGGCGTGATTTAGGGAGGTCAAGAAGGGGGAAAGGGGAAGAGAGGGAGAGGAGGGGGTATATGAGGGGGACTATTGGGGGCACGAGAGGGGGAGACGAGAGATGGCGGATGAGAGGAGGGCGTGAGTTGGGGGTCATAAAGGAGGGAAGGGGAAGGGGAGAGGAGGGGGGATAGGAGGGGGGACGAGTGGGGGGATGAGAGGGGGGGACGAGGGATGGGCGAGGGGGGACGAGGTAGGTGACAAGGTGGAGGATGAGAGGGGGGATGAGAGAGGGGACGAGAGGGGTGGACGAGAGGTGGGGACGAGAGGGGGGATGAGAGAGGGGACGAGAGGGGTGGACGAGAGGGGTGGAAGAGAGGTGGGGACGAGAGGGGGGATGAGAGAGGGGACGAGAGGGGTGGATGAGAGGTGGGGACGAGAGGGGGGCTGAGAGGAGGGCAAGATTTGGGGGAATGAGAGGGGGCATCAACAGGGGCGTCAAGAGGGGGGTGAGCGGGAAGGCGGTGAGAAATTTGGGGCAAGAAGGGGGCAGGAGGTAGTTGGGAGGCGGAGTGGGGCTAGGAGGTGGAGAAGGAGGGAGGGAGGGAGGAGGGAGTGACAGGGAGGCACGAGAAATGGTAGCACTCACCGTAACTGCTGCCAACTATTCCTATTCGTCCAGGGGGTGGCGGAAGAGGCGGGCAACTCGCTGAGGGGGAGAGAGAGGGGAAAATGAATACATCATCACAGGGTTAATGATACGGACAGAGGGTCAGGGGAAAGAGAGCGCAGGGAAGGGGTGAGAGTGGGGGGATACGGGGAGAAAGACAGGAGGAGGAAGACGGAGAGGGAGGGAGACGGGGGGAGGGAGACTGGTGAAGGATGGAGAGGGGAGACTGATGGAAGGGGAGAGGGTGGAGAGGGGTGAAGGGGGAGGGATGCACAGGGGCAGAGGGATGGTGAGGGGGACGGGAAGGAGGCAGGGGAGATGGGGAGAGGCAGGGGAGTTGGTGCAAGGGTTGATGGGAGAAGAGAGAGGAGAGGTAGGTGGGGGTAAGAGGTGTAATAGGGCAAAGAGGGCTAAGAGTGCAAGGGGGAGAGGGTGGGGGTGTGTTTGATTGTCTGTGAGTGTGTGTGTGAGTGTGTGTGTGTGTGTGCGTGTGTGTGTGTGTATCCCACCTGCCGAGAGGCAAGAATCCGTGTGGCTGGAAAGGGTGCAGAAGTGATTTACGAGGATGTTTTCGGGACACGAGGGATTGAGTTATATTGACTTGATTCTTTCGAGCATAGGAGATTGCGGTGGACAAAATCATGAGGGACACAGACAGGGTGAACACACTCAGTCTTTCTGCCCCAGGGTAGGGGAGAATTAAACTAGAGGACTCAGGTTTAAGGTGAGAGGGGAGCGGTTATGAGGGGACCTGAGGGACAACAGTTTGACCCAGAGGGAGGTGCCTATGTGGAATAAGCTGCTTGAGGAGGAGGTGGAGGTGGGAACAATCACCTTTAAAAGCCACTTGGACAGGTACATGGATAGCAGAGGATGCAGGCAAGAGGGACTTGTTCAGGTAGGCTACGGGGTCAGCATGGATGTGTTGGGCTAAGTGGCCTCTTTCCTTGCTGTCTGACTCTGACTCTGTGCCCACTGTCCCCATCTCATCCATGTCTGCCACAGCCCCTCCCATCACTCCCCACCCCACCTACTGCCACCACTGTTTGCACCCCCTTGCAGAAACTGCAGTGATGTACGCCCCTGCAGACACTAACTGTATTCCAGATTGCCCCGGCTCTACACGGGAGCACATTTCCTCCGACTAAACCACCTCCCCCCATCTCAAACTTTAATCCTTCAACCCACCCACTGTCCACAACTGGACCCTGACCCACTTCTGTTAACAGCCTCCCCACATCCACACCCCCAACGAGTCTCCTCCACCCCCCCACGAGTCTCCTCCACCCCCACAATGAGTCTGCTCCACTCCCCAACGAGTCTTCTCCACCCCCCAATGAGTCTCCTCCACCCACCGAACGAGTCTCCTCCACTCTCCAACAAGTCTCCTCCACCCCCCAACGAGTCTCCTCCACCCCCTCCCCAACGAGTCTCCTCCACCCCCCACAACAAGTCTCCTCCACTCCCCCCAACGAGTCTCCTCCACTCCCCAACGAGTCTCCTCCACCCCCTCCCCAATGAGTCTCCTCCACCCCCCACAATGAGTCTCCTCCACCCCCCACGAGTCTCCTCCACTCCCCCCAATGAGTCTCCTCCACTCCCCCTAACGAGTCTCCTCCACCCCCCCAACGAGTCTCCTCCCCCCCGAGTCTCCTCCACCCCCTCAACAAGTCTCCTCCACTCCCCCAACAAGTCTCCTCCACCCCCTCAACGAGTCTCCTCCACCCCCCCAACTAGTCTCCTCCACCCCCCCAACGAGTCTCCTCCCCCGCCGAGTCTCCTCCACCTCCCCAACGAGTCTCCTCCAACTCCCCAACGAGTCTCCTCCCCTCAACGAGACTCCTCCGCTCCCGAGTCTCCTCCACCCCTTCAACGAGTCTCCTCCACCCCCTCAACGAGTCTCCTCCACCCCCCCAACTAGTCTCCTCCACCCCCCCAACGAGTCTCCTCCCCCGCCGAGTCTCCTCCACCTCCCCAACGAGTCTCCTCCAACTCCCCAACGAGTCTCCTCCCCTCAACGAGACTCCTCCGCTCCCGAGTCTCCTCCACCCCTTCAACGAGTCTCCTCCACCCCCCAGCAAGCCACCTCCACCCCCCAACGAGTCTCCTCCACCCCCGCAATGAGTCTCCTCCGCTCCCCTCCAACGAATCTCCTCCAACCCCCACAACGAGTCTCCTCCACCCCCTCAATGAGTCTCCTCCACCCCCCAACGAGTCTCCTTCACCCCCCCAACGATCCTCCTCCACCCCCGAGTCTCCTCCACCCCCACAACGACTCACCTCCACCCCCCAACGAGTCTCCTCCACTCCCCGAATGAGTCTCCTCCACCCCCTCCCAAACCAAACATCTGGGATCCCTCCATTACCCTGCTCCACTGAAAGCGCACGGAGCTTTCATGGGGGGGGGGAGAGCAAGAAGGTGTGCAATTAGAGGGGACGAGAGGGGGGCGCGATTTGGGGTTCAAGAAGGTGGGAAGGGGAAGAGGGGGAGAGGAGGGGAGATACGAGGGGGGACGATTGGGGGCATGAGTGGGGGGACAAGGGGGGGACGAGGGGGGACAAGCGGAGGGACGAGGGGGGGACGAGAGTTGGGGGATGAGAGGAGGGCGTGAGTTGGGGGGTCAAGAAGTGGGGAAGGGGAAGAGGGGGAGAGGAGGGGGATACGAGCGGGGACGAGCGGGGGGAACGAGTGGGGGGACAAGAGTGGGGGAAGAGAGTGGGACGAGGGGGGACGGGGGGACGAGGTGGGGGACGAGAGCGGGGTACGAGAGGGGGGATGAGAGGTGGGGATGAGAGAGGGGACGAGAGGAGAGCGAGAGTTGGGGGATGAGAGGGGGCATCAACAGGGGTGTCAAGACGGGGGTGAACGGGAAGGTGGTGAGAAATTCTGGGCAAGAAGGGGGCGGGAGGTAGTTGGGAGGCGGAGTGGGGCTAGGAGGTGGAGAAGGAGGGAGGGAGGGAGGAGGGAGTGACAGGGAGGCACGAGAAATGGTAGCACTCACCGTAACTGCTGCCAGGTATTCCCATCTGTCCAGGGGGTGGCGCAGGAGGCGGGCAACTCGCTGAGGGGGAGAGAGAGGGGAAAATGAATACATCGTCACAGGGTTAATGATACGGACAGAGGGTCGGGGGAAAGAGAGCGCAGGGGCAGAGAGTGGCAGGGAGGGTGAGGAGAGCAGGGGGAGAGGGGGTGGGGAGGGTGTTGGGAGGACAGTGGGGACAAAGGGAAAGGGTGATGGTGGGAGGAGACGGGGAGGGAGACTAGTGGGGGGAAGGGAGACTGGGGGGGGAGATGGGTGAAGGATGGACAGGGGCAGAGGGCTGGTGAAGGGTAGGAAGAAGGAGGCAAGGGAGGTGGGAGGAGAGGGAGGAGAGATGGGGAGAGACAGGTGTGATGGGGAGAGGGGGAGGGAGGTGTGATAGAGAGAGGGAGGGTAAATGGGTGAAAGGGAGGGAAGTTGGGGGAGAATGGAGGGGAGGGGTGAGGGTTGATGGGAGAAGGGGGAGGGGAGGTAAGTGGGGGTAAGAGGTGTAATAGGGCAAAGAGGGCTAAGAGGGCAGGGGTGAGGTGGGGCAAGGGGGAAAGGTGAGGGGGAGGGCGAGGGGGGGTGAGGTTGAGGGGGGAGAGTGCGAGGGAGAGAGTGTGAGGGAGGAGGGTGAGGGGGGGCGAGGGGGGTAGAGTGTGAGGGGGAGAGTGCGAGGGGGGAGGGGGAGGGGGAGGGCGAGGAGGGTGAGGGTGAGGGGGGAGAGTGCAAGGGGGGAGGGTGAGGGGGGTTGAGAGCGAAGGGGGAAGAGGAAATAAAAGGGGCTTGGAAGTCAGAGGGGCTGGGAGGTGGAGGGGATGGAGGGAGGGAGTGACAGGGAGACGGAAGAAGTGGCCTTCCACTTCCAGAAACTGCAGCCAGGTATTCCCATTTGTCCAGGGGGTGGCGGAGGAGAGGGGCAACTCTCTGAGGGGAAGAGAGAAGGGAAAATGAATACGTCTTCACAGGGTTAATGGTACGGACAGAGGGTCGGGGGAAAGAGAGCGCGGGGTAGAGAGCGGCAGGGAGGGTGAGGAGAGTAGGGGAGAGTGGGTGGTGAGGGTGTTGGGAAGACAGTGGGGATGAAGGGAAGGGGTGAGAGTGGGGGGAGACGGGGTGAGGGAGACTGCGAGGGAGGGAGGGAGGGAAACCGTGAGGGAGGAAGACAGGGTTGAGGGAGTCGAGTGGGTGAGGGAGACGAGGGGGTTGAGGGAGAACGGGAGTGAGGGAGACGGGGCGAGGGAGGGGAGGGTGAGGAAGACAGGGAGGGAGACGGAGGGAGAGGGAGATGTAGGGGTGAGGGAGACGGGAGGTGAGGGAGACGGGGAGAGGGAGACGGGGAGAGGGAGATGGGAGGGGGAGGGAGACAGGGGTGAGAGAGACAGGGGGTGAGAGGGAGACGGGGTGAGGGAGACGGGGGGTGAGGGAGATGGGGGGGTGAGGGAGACGGGGTGATGGAGACGGAGAGGGAGGGAGGGAGGGAAACTGCTAGGGAGGGAGATGGGGTTAAGGGAGACGAGGGGGGTGAGGGAGACGGGGTGAGGGAGATGCGGGGTGAGGGAGACGGGGGTGAGGGAGACTGGGTGGAGGGAGACGGGGCTGAGGGAGACGGGGCTGAGGGAGACAGGGTGAGGGAGACGGGGAGGGAGGGAGACGGGGTGGAGGGAGACGGGGTGGAGGGAGACGGGGTGGAGGGAGACGAGGTTGAGGGAGACAAGATTGAGGGAGACGGGGTTGAAGGAGATGGGGTTGAGGGAGACGGGGTTGAGGGAGACAGGGTTTGAGGGAGATGGGTTGGAGGGAGATGAGGTTGAGGGAGATGGGGCTGAGGGAGACGGGGAGGGAGGGAGACAGGGTGGAGGGAGACTGCGAAGAGGGAGGGAGGGAAACTGCGAGAGAGGGAGATGGGGTTGAGGGAGACGAGGGTGTGAGGGAGATGAGGGTGTGAGGGAGACGAGGGGGGTGAGTGAGAACGGGGGTGAGGGAGACGGGGTTGAGGGAGACGGGGTTGGAGGGAGATGGGATGGAGGGAGACGGGATGGAGGGAGACGGGGTTGAGGGAGATGGGGAGGGAGGGAGACGGGGTTGGAGGGAGATGAGGTTGGAGGGAGACGGGTTGAAGGGAGACGGGGTTGAAGGGAGACGGGGTTGAGGGAGATGGGGAGGGAGGGAGACGGGGTTAAGGGAGATGGGGTGGAGGGAGATGAGGGGGTGAGGGAGACGAGGGAGGTGAGGGAGATGAGCGGGGTGAGGGAGACGAGGGGGTTGAGGGAGACGAGGAGGGAGGGAGTCTGCGATGGAGGGAGACTGCGATGGAGGGAGACTGTGATGGAGGGAGGGAGACTGTGAGGGAGGGAGGGAGACTGCGAGGGAGGGAGACGGGGGTGAGAGGGAGATGGGGGTGAGAGGGAGATGGGGGTGAGGGAGACGGGGTTGAGTGAGGCGGGGTTGAGGGAGGCGGGGTTGGAGGGAGATGAGGTTGGAGGGAGATGGGGTTGGAGGGAGACCGAGGGAGGGAGATGGGGTTGAGGGAGACAGGGTTGAGGGAGACGGGGTGGAGGGAGATGGGGTTGAGGGAGAAGGGGTTGAGGGAGGCGGGGTTGAGGGAGGTGGGGTTGGAGGGAGACGGGAGGGAGGGAGACGGGGAGGGAGGGAGACGGGGTTGAGGGAGACGGGGAGGACAGGAGACAGGGTTGAGGGAGACGGGGTGGAGGGAGACCGGGTGGGAGGGAGATGGGGAGGGAGGGAGACGGGGAGGGAGGGAGATGGGGTTGAGAAAAGGTTGAGGGAGGCGAGGTTGAGGGAGGTGGGGTTGGAGGGAGATGGGGAGGGAGGGAGACGGGGAGGGAGGGAGATGGGGTTGAGAGAGGGGGTTGAGGGAGACGGGGAGGGAGAGAGACGGGGTTGAGGGAGACGGGGTGGAGAGAGATGGGGAGGGAGGGAGACGGGTTGAGGGAGATGGGTTTGAGGGAGACGGGGTTGAGGGAAATGGGGTTGAGGGAGACGGGGAGGGAGGGAGACGGGGTTGAGGGAGACGGGGTGGAGAGAGATGGGGAGGGAGGGAGACGGGGAGGGAGGGAGACGGGTTGAGGGAGATGGGTTTGAGGGTGACGGGGTTGAGGGAGATGGGGTTGAGGGAGACGGGGAGGGAGGGAGACGGGGTTGAGGGAGACGGGGTGGAGGGAGACGGGAGGGAGGGAGATGAGGAGGGAGGGAGATGGGGAGGGAGGGAGACAGTAAATGGGAGGCGAAGGAAGTGAGATCAGTTACCGAAAATGGATGCAGGACTGGCCATTTTTGCTCTTGGCCTTTGAAGAGCTCGGCTTTTCGCTGAGGGGCAGAGAGAGGGGCAAATGATTTCCATCTTGCTCGGGTCTGCAGAAGGGGCAGAGGGTGAGGTGGGGGAGAGAGGCGGGGGAGTGGCAGGGAGGGAGAGGGTGTGGGTGACAGAGAGGGGCTGGGGAGACGGCGGGACGGAGTGAAAGGCAACAGAGGAAACCGAACGGGGAGGAGGGGAAAAGGGAAGAGATCGGGGAGACGGGGGGGGATGGAAGATAGGGAGGGGTGAGGAGAATGGGGAGGGGGAGGGGAATGGAGAGGGGGGAGGAGAATGGAGGGTACCGGAAAAGGGGAATGGGGTAGTGAGGAGAAGAGGGAGAGTGTGTGTCGGGGAGGGGAGAGAGTGGCGGATAGGGAAAGTGTGGGATGAGAGTCGGGGGAGAGAGTAGGAGAAGTGGCGACAGAGAGAGAGAGAGAGGGAGAGAGAGAGAGGGATAGGTGGAGAGGGAGAGACAGAGGTGAAAAGGGAGAGAGAGAGAGGTTAGTCACGGAGCGTGAAAGAGAAAAGGACTTTCAGAGGGAGGAAGATAGAGAGGGGGAGGGAGGGAAAGGGAATTGGAGGATGTGTGACCATTCCCTGAAACTGGCAAGAAATAGCCATTTGTGCAGGTGGCAGAGGAGGAGGAGGGCAACTCATTGAGGGAACGAGAGAGGGGAAAATGAAATTAGAAACTAGAGTTATTCTGCAGATGCTGGAAATCCAAGCAACACACACAAACTCTGCAGGCCAGGCAGCGTCTATGTAAAAAATCACAGTCCACATTTCAGGCCGAAACCCTTCGGCAGGCCTGGAGAAATGAAAAGCTGAGGGGTAGATTTGAAAGGGGGGGGGGAAGGGACAGAGAAATGCCAGGCGACAGGTGAAACTTGGAGGGGGAGGGATAAAGCAAAGAGCTCGAAAGTTGACTGTTGGAAGAGACAGAAGGCCATGGAAGGAAGGAAAGAGGGCGGGGTGGGGACAGGAACACCACAGGGAGGTCCGGCCTGCTGAGTTCCTCCTGTATTTTGGGTGTGTTGAGGAGAAAATGGAATACATCTCCCCAGGGTCGGGAGTTAGATAGGAGGGGATAGGAGGGGGGGCAAGACGGCAGGGCAGTGGACGGGAGATGGAGGTGGAGAGGGTGGAGAACATGGGGAGGGAGGTGCAGAGTGGGCTGGGGGTCCACACCCTCTCTGTCCCTCCCTTTAAATGAGGGGGACTCACTCCACCTTTTCACTCCGATTCACTCCACCTCCAGCTGAGCGCCAGTCCCCTGTTCCCCAGCGAGGTCGAGCTTATGACCACTCAGCACCCATCACCCACTCCCCGACCCACCACCCACGGCAAATAGCAGCACCCACCTGCACAGAGGGGGACGTCCCTGCGGATAAGGGGTCCCTGCATGGCCTGGCCGAGCTCCTTGTTGATGGCGATGAAGGCCGTCCGCGAACAGACCACGTTGGCCTGGGTGCTGATCTCAACCAGACGCCTCTTCACCTGCTCCGTGTCGCGGTCCGGCCCGAGTTCCAGAGATCCCAGCAGAGCCTTGGCTGCCAGACGGTGGACAGAGGAGCTGCAGAGAGGGAGGGAGGGGAAGAGGTTGGAAATGGAGAGGGAGGAGGGAGAGAGGGGAATGGGGAGAAGGGAGGGAAGGGGAAAGGGTTGGAAATGGAGAGGGAGGAGGGAGAGAGGGGAACGGTGGGAAGGGAGAGAGGGCGAAAGGGGGGAGTGGGGAGATAGAGTTGTGTTTAGATGTGCTGTTGTGATTATATTGACAGGTTGTGTCACAGCCCAGGGTAGAAACACCAATGTGCTTGAACGGAAAAGCTGACACAAGGTAATGGATACGGCGCAGTCCATCACAGCTCCCCACCATTGAGCACATCTACAGGAAACGCTGTCACAGGAAAGCAGCATCCATCATCAGGGACTCCCACCACACAGGACATGCTCTTTTCTCACTGCTGCCATCGGGGACAAAGTACAGGAGCCTCAGGATACCCACCCTCGAGTTCAGGAACAGCAATTACCCCTCAACCCTCATGCTCTTCGACCGGCGCGATGAGCCAGAAGATGTGCCCAGCAAACAGCGTGACCAGCGGCGACGTCCTGCAGACTGCTCACAAAACTACTACTTTGAAATATGATTCTGCTCTGAGGCCGTGCGCGATTGGGACCCCTGATTCACATTTTGGCGGTGTGGTTTTGGACCCATTGTGTGACCTGGAGCTTTGCTGTCTCTGAGGGAGGCCGATGAGGTTTGGGGCAGAGCGCACACCCTGGTGGCCAAGCTGCCTTGAGACGGGGTGCTAGTCCATGATGACTCCCTTTCTCGCCGATTAAAGTGTCTCGCAGGATTGAAATCAACAGGAACGAGAGCGGAAGGCGAGCAGCTGGTCAAAGTTCAAAGTAAATGTTATTATCAAAATACAGATATGACACCATATACAACCCTGAGATTCATTTGTTTACTCAGCAAAGCTAAAGAGTAGTAACTGTAACAGGATCAATAAAAGATCAACCGGAGTGCAGAGGACAACAGACGGTGCAAATGAAAATGCAAATAAATAGCAACAAATAACATCGTCTTTAAAGTGAGATCATTGGTTGTGGGAACATCTGAGCGATGGGCAAGTGAGTGTAGTAATCCCCTTTTGTTCAAGAGCCTGATGGTTGAGGGGTAGTAACTGTTCTTGAACCTGGTGGTGTGGGTCCTGAGGTTCTTGAACTTTCTACCTGATGGCAGCAGTGAGAAGAGAGCATGGCCTAGTTGGTGGGGATCTCTGATGACGAATTCTGCTTTCCAACAACAGTGTTTCATGTAGATGTACTCATGGTAGGGAGGGTTTTACCCGTGATGTACTGGCCCGATTCCACTACTTTTTGAAAGATTTTCCATTCAAAGGCATTGGTGTTTCTATACCAGGATGTGATGCAGCCAGTCAATACACTCTCCACTACACATCTATAGAAGGTTGTCAAAGTTTTAGATGCTATGCCGTATCTCTGCATTCTGCCAGGGAAACTGTTGAGCTTTCTATGCAATAGCACTTAAGTACTGGTTCCAGGATAGATCCGCTCAGATAATAACACCCAGGAATTTAAAGTCACCATCTCCAGCTCTGATTCTCCAGTGAAGACAGGCTCATAGACCTCTGGGTTCTCCTCTCCCAAAATCCAGAATCAGCTCCTTGGTCTTGCTGACATTGAGAGAGAAATTGTTGTTACGACATCACTCAAACAAATTTTCATTCTCCCTCCTGTATGCTGATTCAGCACCACCTTTGATACAGCCCACAGCAGTGGTGTCATCAGCAAACTTGAGTTCGGTGTTGGAGCTTTGCTTAGCCACACAGTCATTGGTGCAAGGTGAGTAGAGCAAGGTGCTAAGCACACAGCCCTGTGGTGTGCCTGTGCTGATGGAGATTGTGGAGGAGATGTTGTTGCCAATCCATAGTGACTGGAGTCTACATGTGAGGATCCATTTGCACAAGGCGGCACTGAGGCCAAGGTCTTGGAGCTTATTGACTAGTTTTGAGGGGACAATGGTATTGACTGCCGAACTGTAGTCGTTAAAGAGCATCCTGATGTCTGCACCTTTTGCTGTCCAGATGTTCCAGGGCTGTGCGAAGAGCCAATGGGATGGCGTCTACGGTGGGCCTGTTTCTCTGGTAGGCAAATTGGAGCGGATCCATGTCACCTCTCAGTCAGCGATGACCTGCTTCATTGCCAGCCCCTCAAAACACGTCATCTCTGTGGATGCAAATGCAACTGGGCAAGGATCATCGAGGCAGGTCTCCACCATCTTCTTGGCACTGGTATAATCGAAGCCATCGGGCACCACACACTGCCGAAGAGAGCGTTTAAAGATCTCAGTGACACAATTGGTCAGCACAGGTCTTTGTACGTGGCCGGGTTCCCCATCCAGTCCAGGTGCTGTCCTGGGATGTACACTCCCGAAGGCAGCCCTCAGCCCTCACGTCAGGTTCAGGTACTGACATCAGAGGGTCAGAGGGAGACGCCACGGTCTCTCCATGTTCTGGTGGTCAAAGTGAACATGGAGGCAATGAGCTGATCTGCAAGCGAAGCCCTGCTGTCCCCCTTGTTGCTTGATTTAACTTTGGAGGAGGTGACAGCTTTCAAGCCCTGTCACAGCAGTCAAGCATCCCTCGTGGATTCAAGCTGGGTCCGGATCCTCCACTTCTCCCGCAGATCATACCTTCACCTCTTGTAGCTTCCTGGGTCTCCAGACTCGAATGCCTCTGATCTGAGGTTTCAGATCTCATGGTTCATTCAGGGCTTCTCTGAGTGATTTAGTGGG
This sequence comes from Mobula hypostoma, assembly GCF_963921235.1. Lineage (NCBI taxonomy): Eukaryota > Metazoa > Chordata > Chondrichthyes > Myliobatiformes > Myliobatidae > Mobula > Mobula hypostoma. The sequence continues at coordinate 686,493 of NW_026948136.1, read as the reverse complement.
AACACACCCAACTACAGCTGTTTAATAAACTCTGTTACAACCATGCTGTATCCATTCCAATCTCCAGAAGAGTGCTTGATCACGGCCAAGGCCACCAACTCAAAGCAATCCTGTATTCATCCCCGACCCGACCCACTGCCCCTCTCTGCTGCTGGAAGGTGATGCTGCACTCCTGGGTCTTGGGCAAGGTCTAATTGACGTGGTTTGTGGACTGGACTCTGCAGTGCACCTTATGTGTGTTTCTGACCTCTGGTTACTCCTTTTCTATTGCTATTTTGTGTGATTTTGATCAGGGCAGACTGCCTCTGCGGCCTGCAGTCAATGTACAACACAGTGCTAAAGTGAACTGAACTGAACTTGACGAGACTGTTTCAATGAATCTCTGGTTTGATGGTCTATATTCTGTGTTTCTCGCTCGTTTTTTCTGGCCGTTTGCAAGATTTGTTCTTTTTTTAACATGTTGGCTGTTTCATGTTTTCTTTGCATGGATCCCTCGAGAACCTTGAAGGTGGGAGGGTTTATTTGGGGTGGTGGGTAGTAGTAATCCTGAATTGGGACAAGGGACGGGGACAGGGTGGGGGGGGAGTGTGGACTATTCCAGAAGCCAGAATTTTTATATGGCGAGGTGGGGTGGGGGGCAGAGGAGAGGGATTTGCAGACAGTTACCTCCTGCACTCGACGGGTCTCAGGCTAAACCTGGTCTCAGCTTGTATCGGCTGCGCCCCCAGTGAATATTTCAGTGTCACCCCACACTCCAGCTTGGGATCCATCTACGAGACAGAAACAGTCAGGGAACAGCAGGGACAGTGGCCACCAGGTGAGGTTCATTGCCTGTCTGAACCTCCAACCCCTGCCCCCACCTCCGTAACAGGATTTCCTGATGGAGAGAGACCCTCTTCAAATGGGATCCCCAACAGAGAGACCCCTTCCCCTTTAACATGTGTCCCTGACAAAGACCGACTCCCCCATAACAGGGGACCCCAATGGAGAAAGACCCCCTTTAACAGGGGTCTCTGACAGAAAGACTCCCTGTTTAACAGGGTTACCCGGGGGAGAGATACCCCGTTAACCAGGGCCCCAACAGAGAGACACAGCTGATTAACCGGGGTTCTAATGATGAGACACACCCCCAATTAACCGGGGTTCCAATGGAGAGACACCCCCCCAATTGACTGGGGTTCTAATGGAGAGACCCCCCCCCGATTATCCAGGGTTCCAATGGAGAGACACACCCCCAATTGACTGGGGTTCCAATGGGGAAACACACCCCCAATTAACCAGGGTTCCAATGGAGAGACACACCCCCAATTGACTGGGGTTCCAATGGGGAAACACACCCCCAATTAACCGGGGTTCCAATGGAGAGACACCCCTCCAATTAACCGGGGTTCCAATGGGGAGACACACCCCCAATTGACTGGGGTTCCAATGGGGAAACACCCCCCCAATTAACCGGGGTTCCAATGGAGAGACACCCCCCCAATTAACCGGGGTTCCAATGGGGAGACACACCCCCAATTGACTGGGGTTCCAATGGGGAAACACACCCCCAATTAACCGTGGTTCCAATGGAGAGACACACCCTTTAACAGTGGTGTCTGACAGAGAGGAACTCCCCTTTCAATTGGGGTCCTAGACAAAGATACATCCCCTCTTTAACAGGGGTCCTGGACAAAGATCCCCTCTTTAACAGGGGTCCTGGATAGAAAAAGACACCCTCTTTAACATGGATCTGTGATGGGGAGAGTGAGTCCCCCTTTAACAAGGGTCCCTGAAAGGGAGACTCCCGGGACAACAGGCATCCCAGAAGGGTGAGGCGACCCTGCTTTTGCCTCAATACACACTAGCAGTCTCCGTCTCCCCACCCCTGACCCTCACCTGCCCCTTCAGCTGGGCGTAGACGATGGTTTTCTGCTGGTTGAAGAGCGCGCTGGGGAGGGGTGACAGCAGTACGGCCTCCACCCCTGGGGGCAGGTCCCAGCTGAGGCTCAGCCCGGTCCCGCTGGGTTGCAGGGCGTACTTCAGGGTCCGGAGAACCTGTCGGGACAGAGAGGTCAACACAGCCACTTCTGCAGGCTCCATCCCATCTCATGGGTCCTACGCTCCCCAGGGGATTCAGAGACCCCCTTCAGTGCCTGGTCCATTCTTCCTCAGACCCCACCCAGGGTTAGGGGCCAGTTTACGAGGATGTCTCCGTGTCCCACCCAGCCTCTCTTCAGCTCTGGAGTCAGGCACTGTCTGATCAGAGTGTGGTTTCCTTGGCTCCACCTGATCCCCCTTCACTTTGGGAGAGCCTACACACTACCCCGTCCATCCCTCTCCCATTTTGGGCCCCCCAGTCTGAGGTGTTGCACTGTCCCAGGGCTTCTCCTCTCCTCCCCAGGCCTCCGAGAGTCTCCTCCTCGTCCCCCAGATCACATGGAGATTCGGCACAAAATGGGGGGGGTGGGGGGAGGAATGGGGAATTCACACTGGCCAATTAACCCATCAACCTGCACATGAGGGTCAGTCTCACCCCCTGTCCAAGGCACAGCCCTGCTCCCTCACAGACACACTTCTTCCCTCTCACACACACACACAGTGGCGGAGGTTGGGATCGAACCTGGGATTCCGAGATCAGGCTCTGACAGACAGTGGCCCGACCACTGTGCCTCTGAGCCAGCTGCTGTTCCCTGTACATTTCTGAGGGTGTCACCCCCCCCACACCATTTCAGGCTCCCCCACACCCAAGGTCCTACCCCCAATAAGAGCATCCCGACAACCCCCCCCCCGCCACCACCAAACCCTGCCCCTGCCTCAGTACCTTGGGCTCCATCCTGCCTTCCCCGGTGATGAATTCGTAACTCCCGTTGGCTGCCTTGGCGATGCCTTTGATCAGCGCTGTGGAGGCCCCCTCACCAATCCCAAAGGAAAAGCACCTGGAGAACGGGATGGGGAGTGGTGGAACCATCATGGGATTCACAGCAGGTCAACTTGCTTGTTGCGTGGTCTTTGGGACCCATTTTCAGTCATAGAGGTAGTTCTCCAACCCAATGCATGCTGCGATAGATTGCTACCATTGTTCCTGTCCAAGAGAGGACGACGGGTGGGGTGGGGGATGCCTGGTGGGATCACAGGCGGTGGGGGGTGTGAAGGAGGAGGGGTCCGCAGGGGACAACGGGCCGGCAGGGGAACGGAGAGGACGACGGGCCGGGGGGGAGGGGGAGGGGAACAGGGGACGATGGGCTGGGGGAGAGAGGTACGGAGGGGACAACGGGCCAGAGCGAGGGAGGGGTCCAGAGCGGACGAGAGGCCGGGAGTTGCCAGAGGGGACGATGGGCGGGGCATGCAGGAGGGGGCGATGGGTGGGGGCTGCCAGAGGGGAGAGTTTTCGCCTCACCTGTGGTTGGGGCTGTTCTTCTGAACCTCAGCCAGCACCTGCTTGGTGTTGAACACCTCACCGTCCGTGAACACAAAGAGCTAGGAGAGAGGCAGAGAGGCATCCTGGGAACAAGGCCTTTAGGTCCATTATGTCTAAACTAGCCAATCCTTATTGACCCATCCCCCCATCTCCCAGCATCTGCTTGTTCCCTTGGGTACCTGGCTCGTCCTCCCCACAGAATGTATGGGTTTTTCCCGGGTGCTGCGGTTTCCTCCCACACCCAAAGACGTACTGGTTGGCATAAGTGGTCATTGTAAATTGTCCTGTGATTAGGGAAGGCTTAACCAGGGTTGTGGGGTTGCTGGGATGGCATGGCTCAGAAGGTCGGTACTGCTTACTCCATGCTGTATAAATTAATTAATAATAAATCCCTCGGGAAGAAGGTCCTCCTCAGATCCCCTCTAAGTCACCTCTCCCCCACCTACATCAACGTCCTCCAGTTTATCCGGCTCTGACGTGGAGGAGATTTTCCTGCTGTCAGCGGTATCTAAACCCTCATTGTGGTACAAACCTCAGTCCCATCCCCTCAAACCCTGCTCCGCTCTGGGGGGAACCGACCAGCCTCTCTCTTTCCCAGGCAACAACCCTGGTGAATCACTTCTGCACCCCCCTGCAGACCTATCAAATCCTCACACTCCCTCTCCCTGACCCCCACTCTTTCTCTACTCTTGGTCCTTGTTTCTCGTTCTTTTATTCTTTCCTGCCCCCACTCTCTCCTCAACCCCCTCTCACGCATTGTGTCAACTGTGTCCCCCTCTCCGTCTTGTTTCGTTTCTCTCTCTGTCTCTCCCCTCACACATTCCCCAATCTGTCCCTTTCCTCCTTCATTCCCCCTTCCTCCCATTCATTCCCTCTCTCCATCGCTCATCCCCCAATCTCACATCCCCTCACTCCTGTCCGTCTCGCTCTCATCTCCGCCCATTTTACTGCATTGCCCTCTCTCACTCTGCCTCTCTTTTGACTTCTCACTCACTCTGTCTCTCATTCCCCTCTCTGAATTCTCTCACCAAAGGATTCAAAGTACGATTATAATCAGAGTATGTATGCACTATACAACCCTGAGATTCCCCCCCCCCCAACCCCGGCACAGACAGCCACTATAGAAGAAAGCCATGGAACCCATTGAAAGAAACATCACCACGACCCCCCCCCCCACCACAAGAAACAAATCGCACAAAAGGAAACAAAAAGAACAGGCGAAAGTTCAGAATATAAAACACAAAAATGAAAGAATGCACATTCAGTTCAGCTCAATCTTCATTATCTGCGGGCCATCCAGATTCAAGGCCCCGAAAAACACAACATAATGTGAACTACAGTCCAACCCACAAGCTGTCGATTAAACCCTGCTCTTCCACAATCTTCCAACAGCACCGAGGGAGAGAGAGATTACGAATGTAGGGACATTCCCAGTCTCTGCCTTTCTCCCACCACCACGATCCCTAACTCCCACTCATACAATCCAGCTTTGAACTGTCCCGAAAAACACATCATAATGTGACTACAAGAAGCAGGGAGCTTCTCACTCTCCGCCTCCATCCCACCCACAAATTCCCCATTTGAACTGTCCCTCACTCCCTCTCTCCCCATTCCCACTGACCCCTTTACCTCACTCCCTCTCTCCCCATTCCCAATTCCCTCCTTTACCTCACTCCCTCTCTCCCCCATTCTCACTGCCCCCCTTACATCACTCCCTCTCTCCCCCATTCCCACTGACCCCTTTACCTCACTCCCTCTCTCCCCATTCCCACTGCCCCCTTTACCTCACTCCCTCTCTCCCCATTCCCACTACCCCCTATACCTCACTTCCGCTTTCTCCATTCCCACTGCCCCCTATACCTCACTCCCTCTCTCCCCCATTCCCACTGACCCCTTTACCTCACTCCCTCTCTCCCCATTCCCACTGCCCCCTTTACCTCACTCCCTCTCTCCCCATTCCCACTACCCCCTATACCTCACTTCCGCTTTCTCCATTCCCACTGCCCCCTATACCTCACTTCCTCTCTCCCCCATTCCCACTGCCCCCCTTACATCACTTCCTCTTTCCCCCATTCCCACCACCCCTTTACCTCACTCCCTCTCTCCCCATTCCCACTGCCCCCTTTACCTCACTCCGTCTCTCCCCATTCCCACTGCCCCCTTTACCTCACTCCCTCTCTCTCCATTCCCACTGCCCCTTTACCTCACTCCCTCTCTCCCCCATTCTCACTGCCCCCTTTACCTCACTCCCTCTTTCTCCATTCCCACTACCCCCCTTTACCTCACTCCCTCTTTCTCCATTCCCACTGCCCCTTTACCTCACTCCCTCTCTCCCCCATTCTCACTGCCCCCTTTACCTCACTCCCTCTTTCTCCATTCCCACTGCCCCCTTTACCTCACTTCCTCTTTCTCCATTACCCTGCCCCTTTACCTCATTCCGTCTCTCCCCCATTCCCACTGCTCCCTTTACCTCACTCCCTCTCTCCCCCATTCCCACTACCCCCCTTACATCACTTCCTCTCTCCTCCATTCCCACTGCCCCCCTTACATCACTTCCTCTCCCCCTCATTTCCACTCCGTCCCAGGGCAAACCCCGGAGTCTCGGGGGGAAGTGTGTTCGTTACCTGTCGCGGGTGTCCTGGCACGCAGGGTGTTGTGTAGATGGCCGACAGGGGCTGCAGGATCTCTGTCCCACCCATATCCGCATTGATCTCCTTCAGTTTAGACAGTGCTTCTTGCATGGAGGTCTGATTGTACTCAACACTCTTCCTGTACAGGTTGAGGGGGAGGTAATCCGATGACAACATGACAACTACGTCCAGGGCAGACATAGGAAGGGAGCAGAGGGGATGGGGTTCGTGCGGAGAAGTGGGGCTGACAGAACAGATTGGGGTGCAGGAGAGAGAGGGGCTGTTGGATTGGATATCATAAGTGTTATTTCCCTTGTAGTTTGACCTTCTTATGCTTGTTTGTATTTTTGTATAGTTACTGAAATACTATGCTTTATATACATGTGTTCTGGAGTGGTTGCAGTTGAAGGCATCACATTACTTGAACAGGGGCTATCCTATTGGTGAATTTAAGAAAAAGAATTTGAATGGAATGTGTGTGTTATCAGCAACTTGGATTAAGAGAACTAGACCACGTTAGTTGTTTCTCTTCACTACCCCATCCCACTGCTCCTTCTCTCTGCTCCCTGGTGCTTCATCTTCCTGACTTTGTCTTCTTTGTTCTTGTAACGCTTAATAATGGTCAAAAGCAAAAACTTTTATGCCTCATTCTTGACTTCTGAAGAACCTCGGATCAAAAACATTACGATCCAACAGTTTTGGTGTAGTCGGCAGGACAGTTGTGAAGATTTAACGTCTTGAAAGATTCAGAGATGAAGAGGAAATTTTTCACGTGCATAATTAAATTGGAAGTAAGACATTCCTCCTTATTTTCCAAATCATCTAGTTATTGCTTCAATATACCATCTAGTACAAAGGTGCCCAAGCTGTTTTATGCCACGGACCCCGGGTGGGGAAGCCCCTGACCCAGTGCAGGTTTAAGACTGAAGGAATGCTCTCTTATTCCTTACATTGCTATTCTGGAAAACTCAGATGGCCCCTAGAATTTACAATGCACTCAAATTAAATTCTTCCTAAGCAGTGGAGTATCTAACAGACCCTATAATCTGGTGTGTAAAAAATATTTAGACTAAAATCCAATGAGAAAAGAAAACTGTTCTTTGCAATCCTATGGTATTCTGATTGTAATTCAATAATACCTTAACACAAGCCAAAGGTATCAATTATAGTCCAACTGATAAAAGTACGTATGAATTAAGTATTACACAAGATTGAATATAGACAATAGACAATAGGTGCAGGGGTAGGCCTTTCGGCCCTTCAAGCCAGCACCGCCATTCACTGTGATCATGGCTGATAATCCACAATCAGTACCCCGTTCCTGCCTTCTCCCCATATCCCTGGATTCCGCTATCTTTAAGAGCTCTATCTAACTTTTTCTTGAAAGAATTCAGAGAATTGGCCTCCACTGCCTTCTGGGGCAGAGCATTCCACAGATCCACAACCCTCTGGGTGAAAAAGTTTTTCCTCAACGCCGTTCTAAATGGTCTACCCCTTATTCTTAAACTGTGGCCTCTGGTTCTGGACTCTCCCAACATCGAGAACATATTTCCTGCCTCTAGCGTGTCCAATCCCTTAATAATCTTGTATGTTTCAATCAGATCCCCCCTCATCCTTCTAAATTCCAGTGTATACAAGCCCAGTCGCTCCAATCTTTCAACATATGACATTCCCGCCATCCCGGGAATTAACCCTGTGAACCTACGCTGCACTCCCTCCATAGCAAGAATGTCCTTCCTCAAATTTGGAGACCAAAACTGCACAGAATACTCCAGGTGGGGTCTCGCCAAGGCCTTGTACAACTGCAGAAGGACCTCTTTGCTCCTATACTCAACTATACTCAAACATAGACAATGGCCAAAACCACAAAACCTGCTACAGGAAAAGAGGGAACTGAATCTCCAGTTATTACATGCACACAGATAACTAAGGGTTTGAGTTTTTACTGAATAAAACATTTCAACTTGATGATATCAAGGTTGAGTCTAATGAAATGTGACCCTTGCATGATATTAAGAAGATATGGAATAAGATCCAGAGACTGTCCTTGGGAAAGGGTTAAGTGACTGGACATCAGCAGTATTACCACAGTTCTGAAAGATGGATTAGAATTTCAAATCTGTGACTAAGTGGGCACAGTGGAAAGCATCATTTATGACTTGGCAGAATGAGTCAAGTCATCAAAGTTAATTGAACAAGTGCAAAAGGTAAGGAAAACTGTGATCAATTACAAAATCAGTGTGACAGAGATGGTAAAAAGTCTAAATAGCAAATTCCTGCTTCAACTGAGCAAGTGAGAACACAACATGGTAAGTGCAATCGAATCAAAGTGCATTGTGTGGAGCTTCCAAGTAAACTGTATTTGTATCGGAAAGCCCAGCAGGGATCTCAAGCGCGCAGTCTGGCCAGTAATGCTTCTCCTCGGGAAACATCCTCCTCGTTGGACAGTCCTCCCAGGCAGCACCAGCATCCGGACTCTGAGCAACCACAGCATGGACTCCACAGCGCCCTCTGGTGACACGAGTGAGGATGACAGTGATGAAGCAACAGAATCGGCAGCCCCAATAAAGACCAAGGAAGTGAAGACACACGGGACTGATGATAGAACCCATGAAGGGAGACAGATGGTTTTTCATCAACCACCTGAACCAAGAAAGGAGTCCAATGGTCCAAAGAAATTCCACTTCCTAAAAAGTGGAAGTATAAAGACTTGGATTGAGCCTTATCGTATTAAGAACAAGCTGCACCCATATAATGGCATTCAAATATTTGTCTACTATGTTGTAAAGTACAGTTGACTCATCGAGCTGACAACAACATTAAAGACAATTAACAAACTACGCAAGATGGTTGGAATGCAATTGAGAGGTGGTTGGAAGAATGTGGACTGATTGGAGGAAAGTGATGGCTTGTAAGTAAAAGCTTCCTGAGGATGATTCTGAATACGAGGAATGCTACAGGACAACGTGCTTAAGGTTTTCAGGGGCTTCAGGATAAATGAAGATTACATCGAGGGTTCTACAATTGAAGTCAACTTTTTATGGACGACTTGAGACCAGATATTGCGAAAATGGTAAAGCTGCCAAAAATGAATTGGAGTGTTCTATATAGTGAGCTTTTACAAGCCACCAAAGAATTGGAACAAGGAAACTGAAATGGGAATAAGATCATCACAGTTAAGATCACCAGCCTCTGACCATGGGTCAACAGTCATTGCTCACGAGTGAACGACCACAGCAAGGAAAGCCAAACTCTCATCCTGGACTATATCTAAAGGTGCAGATTGCTGTGTCACATCGACCATGACAAAGGAACACATTTCACTGGGAGAGTTTGTCAGGTATTATGTTGACTGATGAACGTTGAATGGTCGTTTCATTGTCCACATCACCCAGAGTCATCAGGACAAGCCAGACAAATGAATGGAATGATCAAACAGCGACTGATTGAGAATCATGAGGAAGGTGTACCGTCGCCTAAGCTCTTCCTGTGGTCTTCAGGGCAACCCCAAACAAGAAAATGAAACAAAGTCCATTAAAGGTAGTAACAGGGTGTCCCATGTCACTGCCGGGAGCTCCAGATCTCAGGGAGGCTGATAAAACACATCATGGCAGACAGTTTAGTTAACTGTTGTGTGAAATTAACTCGAGCTGTCTGCTCTGCTTTTCAACAGGTGTCTGCCTCCAAGAGAAGGAGGACACACCGTGATTCCCGGTGAGTGGGTCCTGATCTTAAAAAATGTATAAGGAACCGCTGGGAGCTTGATGGCTATCCGGAAGAAGACAGCGCCAGCGAACAACTGGCGTCCTCCACACTGTTCACAAAACGACTCTCCCACTTTTTAAAAAATATCTTCTTTTTCTTTCCAATGTGGTGTTGGAAGCTGTGATCCATATTTTGGTGGTGTGCTTTTGGGCCAATTGAGCAATCAGGTGCTTTGCTGTCTCCGAGGGGGTTCAGTAAGAAAGCATACGGCCTGGAGATGGGGTGTGGGTCAATGATTCCTCACCAACTGAACTGTTGAGGAAGATTGAAATCATCGAGGTAAGAACAGAAGACAAGTGGGTATTCACCTCTGTCTACCGCCCTCTCGCTCACTCTGTCAGAGGGAGGGTCTTTGTCTGCCAGTCTCTCAGTGTCTTTGCGTGAGAGTCTCCCGGTGTCTTTGTGTGACAGTCTCTCAGTGTCTTTGTGTGACAGTCTCTCAGTGTCTTTGCGTGACAGTCTCTCGGTGTCTTTGTGTGACAGTCTCTCAGTGTCTTTGCGTGAGAGTCTCCCGGTGTCTTTGCGTGAGAGTTTCTCAGTGTCTTTGCGAGACAGTCTCTCAGTGTCTTTGCGTGACAGTCTCTCAGAGTCTTTGCATGACATTCTCTCAGCGACTTTGCGTGAGAGTTTCTCAGTGTCTTTGCATGACATTCTATCAGCGTCTTTGCGTGATAGTCTCTCGGTGTCTTTGCGTGACAGTCTCTCAGTGTCTTTGTGTGAGAGTCTCCCGGTGTCTTTGCGTGACAGTCTCTCACTTGCTGCTCCTGAAGGAAGGTGTCTGTGCTTGAATTCTCTGCTCAATGCTGCTGGAGAATTGTGCTGGAGTACTGGGACTCGTGCAAAGTTAATCGATGCGGTTTCTGGATTGTACTCTACAGATCACGTTATGATGCCTGGACTCTATTGACTTTGTGTTTTATATTCTCTGTTCTTTGCTCGTCTTTTCTGCAGCTTGCGCGATTTAGTTTAATTACGCATGGGCGTGGGAGGGTGTGGTTTGATGTTTTACTTTGAACAGGTTCCATAGTTTTCTTTCTTTCGTGCCTGTGGAAAGACAAATCTCAAGGGTTGTTTCATGCATACATATTTTGATAACAGATGTACTTTGTAACCTTGAACTTTTAATGACTGACTCAGCAGTGAAAGAAGAGGGTAAAGGAAAGTGGATACATACCAGCCACTGAAACTGAGCTAGTGGTAGCCGATGAAGACAACAAGCACTGTGGTTAATGTGCTAGTAACTGCTGACCCAGTGACCTACGGTGCTGGGCTACTCTGAGCAAATCACTAACCAGACAGAAAATACAAACAACTACTCGACGTTATGTAGATTATTTGTGGTTTTATTTTTACCGATCTTCCCTGCTCACATTTTATACAGGGAGTGGTGGCGGGGCACGGGGTGGGGTGTTGTTGGCGAAGGTGGGTGGTGTGTGGGGGGGGGTCACAAATGTGGCGGGGGGTGGAGGGGCATGAATGAACCAAAATGGGAAAAGGTTGGGTCAAGTTCTACCCAGGAATTCTGGCCCTCAAGTTCCCGGCCCCGGGATGAAAATGTCCACTTACGGGAAGAACGAGGTGAAGTGGTTCCCAAATCCGTAAATGTTGAAGAAGCATCCCATGGGAAGGCTCTTGAGGAGCAGGAGCAGTGTGTCCTGTGGAGGGGAACAGAACTTGTGAGACCTGAAGACTCTCATGGGCATTCCCACAACTCCACATCCCGGCCGGAAAATCGAAACAAACCCGCGTTACTGATTCACATCGGCCCGCGATACTGATTCCGGCATTCCGGCTCCCTCAGCATCCAGGGCCGGATTTACCTTGGCACACTGGATCCGGGACCTGGCGTTTCCGTGGGAAATCAGCATTCCCATACTGCCTGACCGATCCATGAGGAAAATGAACTCGCCTGCCGGCACGCCCTGGGAATCCTCAGGAAATCGGGGGAAGAGATTCACCATTACAGTGGAGTCAGCCATCAGGGTCCCTGTGTCAGGGAAAGAGGAGGCTGTCAGGGGGCGAGGACACTTCGCAAATGACCCATTCCACGCTGGAGATCTAGGAGATCAGGACACCCCCCTGCCCCCGTTTCCGGGTTGAGCCATCCGGCCCACCTCCCATCCCCACCCTGCATCTCACACCTCATCCCAAACCCTCCTAATCTCATCAGAGCACCATCCCATCACCACCCTGCATCTCACACCTCATCCCAATCCCTCCTAATCCCATCAGAGCACCATCCCATCCCCACACTGCATCTCACACCCCATCCCAATCCCTCCTCACCCCATCAGATCACCATCCCATCCCCACCCTGCATCTCACACCCCATCCCAGTCCCTCCTCACCACATCAGAGCACCATCCCATCCCCACCCTGCATCTCACACACCATCCCAATCCCTCCTAATCCCATCAGAGCACCATCCCATCACCACCCTGCATCTCACACCCCATCCCAATCCCTCCTCACCCCATCAGAGCACCATCCCATCACCACCCTGCATCTCACACCCCATCCCAATCCCTCCTCACCCCATCAGAGCACCATCCTATCACCACATGCATCTCACACCCAATCCCAATCCCTCCTAATCCCATCAGAGGACCATCCCATCACCACCCTGCATCTCACACCCCATCCCAATCCCTCCTCACCACATCAGAGCACCATCCCATCACCACATGCATCTCACACCCAATCCCAATCCCTCCTAATCCCATCAGAGCACCTTCCCATCCCCACCCTGCATCTCACACCCCATCCCAATCCCTCCTCACCCCATCAGAGCACCATCCCATCCCCACCCTGCATCTCACAACCCATCCCAATCCCTCCTCACCCCATCAGAGCACCATCCCATCACCACCTGACCAAACTCACAAAATATCACCCTGCACCCCAACCTATCCCACCGCCCCTACACCCCTATCTGACCAACTTCCCAAACCCCCTCCCCTATGTTAAGGTCCATCCCACAACACTCCTGCCCTCCTCTCACTTCCCTCCCGCCCTTCCAACCCCATCCCACACGTTCCCACTCCCCTCTCACCCCCATACAACCCTCATCCAACACCCCCTCCCCACAAGAATGGGACACATTCGCCCGCTCAGACGAGCCCCCACCTGGAGCAGCAGAACCAAGTCCTGCCTCGAGGATGGCGCTCGGTTCATCGATCTTCTCGGAGAACATCAAGAGCTCGAGGTCTCTGTCAAAGCCCTGACTCTTCACCAGGGAGAGCTGGAAATGAGGGTCACAGCACAGGGTCACAACGCAGGGCACAAGAGGAGGAAAGAGGGACACCAGATATTCCCCCTGAGGGAGAGGGACTGAGAGACACCGGTCAGTGTAGAGATATCACCCTGAGGGAGAGGGACTGAGGGACACCGGTCAGTGTACAGATATCCCCCTGAGGGACACCGGTCAGTGTACAGATATCCACCTGAGGGAGAGGGACTGAGAGACACCAGTCAGTGTACAGATATCACCCTGAGGGAGAGGGACTGAGGGACACCGGTCAGTGTACAGATATCCCCCTGAGGGACACCGGTCAGTGTACAGATATCACCCCGAGGGAGAGGGACTGAGGGACACCGGTCAGTGTACAGATATCCCCCTGAGGGAGAGGGACTGAGGGACACCGGTCAGTGTACAGATATCACCCGAGGGAGAGGGACTGAGGGAAACCGGTCAGTGTACAGATATCCCCCTGAGGGAGAGGGACTGAGGGACACCGGTCAGTGTACAGATATACCCCCGAGGGAGAGGGACTGAGGGACACCGGTCAGTGTAGAGATATCACCCTGAGGAAGAGGGACTGAGGGACAGCGGCCAGTGTATAGATATCCCCCTGAGAAACACCAGTCAGTGTACAGATATCCCCCTGAGGGAGAGGGACTGAGGGAAACAGGTCAGTGTACAGATATCACCCTGAGGGAGAGGAACTGAGGGACAGCGGCCAGTGTACAGATATCCCCCTGAGGGAGAGGGACTGAGGGACACCAGTCAGTGTACAAATATCCCCCTGAGGGAGAGGGACTGAGGGACACCGGTCAGTGCACTGATATCCCCCTGAGGGAGAGGGACTGAGGAACACCGGTCAGTGTACAGATATCCCCCTGAGGGAGAGGGACTGAGGGACACCGGTCAGTGTACAGATATCCCCCTGAGGGAGAGGGGCTGAGAGACACCGATCAGTGTACAGATGTCCCCCTGAGAGAGAGGGACTGAGGGACACCGGTAGGTGTACAGATATCCCCCTGGGGGAGGGGGACTGAGGGAAACCGGTCAGTGTACAGATATCCTCCTGGGGGAGAGGGACTGAGGGACACCGGTCAGTGTACAGATATCCCCCCGAGGGAGAGGGACTGAGGGACACCAGTCAGTGTACAGATATCCCCCTGAGGGAGAGGGACTGAGGGACACCGGTCAGTGTACAGATATCCCCCTGAGGGAGAGGGACTGAGGGACACCGGTCAGTGTACAGATATCCCCCTGAGGGAGAGGGACTGAGGGACACTTGCCTTCCACAAGACCACCATCCCACTGATGGATATTGGTGTGAAACAGCCTTCCTTACCTTGGCTGACGTCTTGTCAGGATTGAGGAATTCCACGGGTGTCATTTGGCAATTGGATTGGATCCGGGAGATCCCGTGTGGGCTGTGGAAATGAGCCTCCAGCTCCAAAGTGTAGAGTTGCTTGTCCACAGGGGCACTGGCCTGGGGTATATGGGGACCCTGAGTGCCTGGGGGAATTAGAGGTGCTTTGGTTAGATTCAAATGCACGGCATGGGGGATTCTGACCCTGTCCTTGGGAGTGTGTGTCAGGACGGTGTGGAGGGAGCCTCACCCTGTGTCTGACCCTGTCCTGGGAGTGTGTGACGGGACGGTGTGGAGGGAGTCTCACTCTGTTTCTGACCCTGTCCCTGGGGGTGTGTGACGGGACGGTGTGGGGGGGAGCCTCACCCTGTGTCTGACCCTGTCCCTGGGAGTGTGTGATGGGACGGTGTGGAGGGAGCCTCACCCTGTGTCTGACCCTGTCTCTGGGAGTGTGTGACGGGACGGTGTGGAGGGAGCCTCACCCTGTGTCTCACCCTGTCCTGCAGCAGGGCAGCATGGGTGGGTGACCCTCTCTCTGGGACCAGGAACTTACCTGCGGGGCAGTACCGGGGGTTTAGGACAGCGGGCAGGGTGAAGCGGACGGCACCATCAGCCTCGAGGGACAGTTCCTGGGCCAGGCTGAAGGAGACGGTGGCCGCACAGCCTGGGGGCAGGTTGCCCACCCTGCAGGTGAAGATGTCACTGCTACTGCTATCCTCCTCGAGCAGGAAGGCCTCCTGGCCGGAGGAGATGGCATCGTCGTAGTCGTTCCGAGCCTGGAGGAGAGGGGCGCGGGCGGTTTGGAGCAGAGAGCAGAGGAGGAGGTTGGTTACCAGATCTGCCTCCTTCCTCCCACCCCAGCGTGGAGTCTGGTCCCAGATCCCAAGATCCCTGTGTCCGGTAACATTTATCTGAGATCCCAGGATCTCATCTGAGGTCCCGAATCACTACTACAAAATCGAAGGTCCCAGCTCTGGCTCAAAGACCTTAACATGGGACAGATTCCCCAGCTCGTCACCACCCCACATCGAAATACAGAGCTCCACTTCCGAACCCCACCCCTCTTAGCCACAACGAAAGATCAGCTCCCACCGCACAATCCAGAGATCACTGCTCTGGAATCGCAATCCCCACCTCGGGGAAGTCTGACTCCTACACACCTCAAACCCAAAATCTCCCCTCTCTTGTCCTGGGATGCTGGAGGGGATTCCCACTCCAGGACCTTTCCTGGATGCAGGACCCTGGATCTTCCATTCAGGGTGCCCACGGATATCTGGAAACCTCCACCACCAAATCTGGATCCACAGGATCAACTTCAGTGTACAGGGATACAACACTAACCTCCGCATGACCCTCAACCTCTGACCTCCCATGTGATCTCCGCCCACAGCTCTCAGTACCCTTGCTCACCCACGCACCCAACTCCCACCTGTTCCCGCTCCTTTATCTCGGCCACGATGGTCTTCCCGTCCACCGTGGCTTGGAAGTTGTAGACGGCAGAATCGCTGTCCACTGGGAATGTGAACAGGGCCTCCAGCGGAGAAGCCTCCTCATTCCTGTACTCCAGGTCTGCAGACACATCGGCCACAAACCCCTTCACCTCCACTCGCACCGAGATCTTCTTCAGAGGAACTGGGTCGCAGGGAGGGGGAATAACAAGGTGAGAACTAGGGTGTAGAAACCACCATTGGCAATCCCAATGGACACACCCCTTCCCATTCACTCCCACTATACACAATCCCAATGGACCCCATCCCTTCCCATTCACTCCCACTATACACAATCCTAATGGATCACCCCTTCCCATTCACTCCCACTATACACAATCCCAATGGACCTCATCCCTTCCCATTCACTCCCACTATACACAATCCCAATGGACCCCATCCCTTCCCATTCACTCCCACTATACACAATCCCAATGGATCACCCCTTCCCATTCACTCCCACTATACACAATCCTAATGGATCACCCCTTCCCATTCACTCCCACTATGCACAATCCCAATGGACCCCATCCCTTCCCATTCACTCCTGCTATACACAATCCCAATGGATCACCCCTTCCCATTCACTCCCACTATACACAATCCCAATGGACCCCATCCCTTCCCATTCACTCCCACTATACACAATCCCAATGGACCCCACCCCTTCCCATTCCCTCCCACTATACACAATCCCAATGGACCCCACCCCTTCCCATTCCCTCCCACTATACACAATCCCAATGGACCCCATCCCTTCCCATTCACTCCCACTATACACAATCCCAATGGATCACCCCTTCCCATTCACTCCCACTATACACAATCCCAATGGACCTCATCCCTTCCCATTCACTCCCACTATACACAATCCCAATGGATCACCCCTTCCCATTCACTCGCACTATACACAATCCCAATGGATCACCCCTTCCCATTCACTCCCACTGTACACAATCCCACTGGATCACTCCTTCCTACCCACTCCCACTGTACACAATCTAAATGGACCTCTCCCATTCCCATTCCTGAATCCAGTCAGGGAATGGGATTGTGTGAACCAACATGGACTCAATGGCCAATGCCCTCCTAGTCAAAGGGAACTGTGTTAAACGTGACTGACTGCTCACCTGGGGTGTTCTTAGCTGTTACGAGTCCGCAGTGTCTTACCATTGTGCGGCTGAAATGCAAAGAAAGGTATGAGTGTTGTGTGTGGCCCATGATTTCACTGACCCCCCCCCACATCAATCCCAACCCACCGGCCACAGCACCCCACCCCCAGCAGACAATGCCATTTCGATCTGAGCCTGCCCCAGCATGAATCTCAAACCATGCACCACCCCTGCTGATGCGTGGAGAATGTGAGGAATCTCCATTTATGGGGAGCATCAGGGCAAGAGGGACCACAATATATGTGGGTGGAAATCTTCGATATATGCAGTTGTGATTTATAACTTAAACAAGTCAAGTATCCCCCAAAAGTCATTCCTGGTTTCCTTGTACAAAACTAGGTCACCAGACTTGAATGCCAGATCCAACCCTCAGCGGTTCATCCACTGCTTTTGATTTGGGTACGTACAGGGTCACGTACCCCGTGACGGGTTAAAGAACCAGTAGAAATGGAAGACACCTTGGAGTCTGGTTTTGCTGTTAACTAATGCTATTTATTAGTAACTGTGCAATACAGTAATATAAAATCAGATAAATCAAAGTTAGCAAAGATTATATATGTGTGTGGAAATATAAAAACCAGCTTCTTCAAGCCTAGGGGTAAATGGATACAGTCTTACGGTGATGGGTAATGTTCAGTTCGGTTTGTAGTATTGAGTTGAGTAGTGATGGAGAGGGAGAGGTGTTGTGGTTGTACGAGTAAGCCAATGCTGTCGATTCTTCCCGGTTGTCCTCCGAAACTTCCAAGTTAGCCAAACCTGACCAACTTAAGAGCACCGTCGTCAAGTGATGGCCTACCAACCCAGGGCAAGGGTCAGACTGGTAGACTCCACAGGGTCGCTCTTTCACGCACCGATAATCACACATCAATCCCTCACAATCGATCCTCAGTCCCACACTCGTGGGCACCTGAACAGAACAGTGGTAACTTCACCTCACCTTAGTGCATCTGTGTGTCCTGTGAAACAAGCAATTACGCTGGTTTAAATACTGTTGTGCTGAACACCAGCTGTCCATCAGGTAGCTCCTCCCTTCTCTCTCTGTAGGAACTCAGAAGCTGGCAGTGTCCTTGCAGAAATCCCAAACAAACTGTGAGCAGTCTTCGCCCCTCTCTCTCTCTCTCTCTCTCTCTCTCAATAACAAGTTGTTTCTGCTGTACAGCTCTCTCTCTGTCTTTTTAAAAGCACAGTTCATAAGGGACAATTCAGGGTCCCGTCACAACAGTAAGTTTGTGTAGGCACACGGACATCCGCACAAGTTTTCATGAATCTGAATCAGGTTTTTTATCAGGCATGTGTCGTGAAATTTGTAACTTAGCAGCAGCAGCTCAATGCAATACATAATAATATAGAAAAAATAAATAAATAAGTAAATCAATTACACTAAGTATTTCTGTATATTAAATTATTAAATAGACTAAAAATAGCACAAAGCAGAAATTATATGTGTGCATGTGTGTGTGTGTGTGTGTGTGTGCGTGTGTGAGAGAGAGGTAGTGTTCAGGAGGTCAGTGTCCATTTAGGAATCAGATGGCAGAGGGGAGGAAGCTGTTCCTGAATCGCTGAGTGTGTGCCTTCAGGCTCCTGTACCTCCTCCCTGATGGTAACAGTGAGAAGAGGGCATGACCTGGGTGATGGGGGTCCTTAATAATAGACGCCGCCTTTCTGAGACACCGCTCCTTGCAGGTATCTTTGATATGGAGGCTTGAACCCCAGATGGAGCTGACTAATTTTACAACTTCCTGCAGCTTCTCTTGGTTCTTTACAGTAGCCAGCCATCCCCCCCCCCCCGCCATACCAGACAGTGATGCAGCCTGTCAGAATGCTCTCCATCGGACACCTATAGAAGTTTTCGGGTGTTTTAAGCGACAAACCAAATCTCTTCAAACTCCTAACGGAATATATCCACTAACTTGCCTTCTTTATAGCTGTGTCAGTATGTTCCTTAGAGATCTATCTTGACACCAGGAATTTGAAACTGCTCACTCTCTCCACTTCTGACCCCCCTCTGAGGATTGGTTCGTGTTCCCTCATCTTACCTTCCTGAAATCCACAATCAGCTCTTTCATCTTATTGACATTGAATGCCAGGCTGTTGCTGAGATAGAACATAGAAGATAGAATAGTACAGCAGAGTACAGGCCCTTCGGCCCACATTGTTCTGCCGACCCTCAAACCCTGCATCCCATATGACCCCCCACCTTAAATTCCTCCATATACCTGTCTCTTAAACTTCACTAGTGTATCTGCCTCCACCACTCTCAGGCAGTGCATTCCACGCACCAACCACTCTCTGAGTAAAAAACCTTCCTCTAATATCCCCCTTGAACTTCCCACCCCTTACCATGTCCTCTTATACTGAGCAGTGGTGTCCTGGGGAAGAGGCGCTGGCTATCCACTCTATCTATTCCTCTTAATATCTTGTACAACTCTATCATGTCTCCTCTCATCCTCCTTCTCTCCAAAGAGTAAAACCCAAGCTCCCCTAATCTCTGTTCATAATCCATCCTCTCCAAACCAGGCAGCATCCTGGTAAATCTCCTCTGCACCCTTTCCAATGCTTCCACATCCTTCCTATAGTGAGGCGACCAGAACTGGACACAGCACTCCAAGTGTGGCCTAAACAGAGTTTTATAGAGCTGCATCATTACATCGCGACTCTTAAACTCTAACCCTCGATTTATGAAAACTAACACTTCATAAGCTTTCTTAACTACCCTATCCACCTGTGAGGCAACTTTCAGGGATCTGTGGACATGTACCCCGAGATCCCTCTGCTCCTCCACACTACCAAGTATCCTGCCATTTACTTTGTACTCTGCCTTGGAGTTTGTCCTTCCAAAGTGTACCACCTCACACTTCTCCAGGTTGAACTCCATCTGACACTTCTCAGCCCACTTCTGCATCCTATCAATGTCTCTCTGCAATCTTTGGCAATCCTCTACACTATCTACAACACCAGCAACCTTTGTGTCGTCTGCAAACTTGCCAACCCACCCTTCTACCCCCACATCCAGGCCATTAATAAAAATCACTTAACTAGCTGGTACGAGGGGTGATTGATAGCTTCATGGCCTAAGGTAAAAGGAGTCAATTTTAGAAAACCTAGCACATTTATTTTTCAACACAGTCCCCTCCTACATGTACACACTTAGTCCAGCGGTCGTGGAGCATACGAATCCCTTCTTTGTAGAAGTGGTCCACAGCAGGGGTGATTGATAAGTTCGTGTCCTAAGGTAGAAGGGGATGAGTTATACAGCTCTCATTACATGCACGCGCAGTTCAACTCTTTGAGTGATAATGCAGAAAGTTTGAAGTTAATAACTCATCTCCTTCTACCTTAGGCCACGGACTTATTCCAGAGGTCCAAGACGCCAACTTCTACAAAGAAGGGATCCGTGTGCTCCACGACCGCTGGACTGTGTGTAAATGTAGGAAAAATAAATGTGCTAGGTTTTCTAAAATTGACCCCTTCTACCTTAGGCCAGAACTTATCAATCATCCCATCGTATATCTCACTCCTGTACGGCCTCCTGTCCCCACCTGAGATTCTACCAACAATGTTGTATCATCAGCAAACGTAGAGGTGGCACTTGAGCTATGCCCAGCCACACAGTCATGGGTACAGAGGGAGTAGGGCAGTGGGCTAAGCACACACCCCTGAGGGGCACCAGTGTCGATTGTCGGCGAGAAGGAGATATTGTGGTCTTCCAGTTTGGAAGTCGAGGATCCAATTGCAGAGGAAGGCACAGAGGCCCGGGTTCTGTAGCTTATCGATCAGGACTGTGGGAATGATAGTGTAAAACGCAGATCTATAGTCAAGGTGTTTGCATTGTCAGGTGATCATTGAGATTGTGTCTGCCGTAGACCTTCTATGGCAATCGGCAAATTGCAGTGGGTCCAGGTCCTTGCTGAGGTAGTAGGTCATTCTAGCCATGGCTAACCTCTCAAAGTATTTCATCACCGTAGGTGTGAAAATGTGAAATTCATGCCATCAGGTTGGAGGCTTCCCAGATGGTGTCAAACTGGACTCAGCCCAGACATTCTCTCCATCTGGCTGATGATAAAAAGCCGGGTACATACCACCAGGTTCAAACACAGCTTCAACCCCACTAGTACGGTAAGATAGACTTTTGACTCTTGGCCTCACGTGCTACCTCATTATGATCTTGCACTACACTTTCTCCGCAACTGTTCTGCATAGGAGCAGATTTGGGCCATTCTGCCCATCGAGTCTAGTCTACCCCATCATTTGAACATGAGAGGTTTGTTTTGACTCTCATACCCAGTCTCCCCATGACCTTTCATGACCTTAACTAATCAAGGGCCTAGCACTCTCTGCCTTTCATAAACCCAGTGACAGCCTCCACTGCCCATTGTGGCAACACATTCCACAGATTCAGCACTGCACACCTCTCCACAGCAGTACAGGCTCGCAGGCAGATACCAGTGGGATACACGGAGGAAGTCCAATTCAGGTAGGATGCAGAGAGGTGATCACATTCCGGGGGAAGGTTCATTCCCGGGGATTTGTACTGGAGGCAGCGTTTGAGGTGGTAAATGTTAAGAGAAATTTCGACAGGGGAAGGACTAGGAGGGTTATGGGCCAAACACAGGCGACAGGGAGTAGCAGGGAGGATTCGACGGTCAGCATGGAGCAGTTGGGCCGAGTGGCCTGTCTCCGAGCTCTGTGGCTCCACCACAGGAGTACTGGACAGAGGGACCTCAGGATCCTCCCCTTCCCACCTCCGCCACCTCCCCATCCCATTTACCCCCTCCCTCACTTCCCCTTCCCCGTCCCCTTCTCCATCCCATTTCCCCCTTCTCCCCCTCACCCTCCTGCCCTCCCACTGTTTCCCTCTCCCCGTAACCCTGGGAATCTCCCCTGACTCTGGCAATGACCGTGTTCCGGGAATCTCAGACTGATCTGGCAAGTCCCAGACAGCGAGAGAGTTCGGCGTGTTAACAGTTCTTTACCTCTGCTTTGCTGCGCGATTCCTGTTCTCGGCTCTGCAGTTTGTTCGCACAGTTCACGCTAGAAATGTCCGCCTCTTCTCGCTGGGTGGACTCGCACGTCCGCTGTCACGGCAGGGAGCGTCTCTCAGTTCCGGGACAGAAAAATCCGCGACACTTCCTGCTTCCAGCGGCGGGTGTGCCCGGGCCAGGTGCTCAGGAGGCTGCTGTCGGGGGCGTCAGAGTAGCGAAGTCGGCCCTTCGGCCCAACCGGCGCATGGCCGCCCACATTCAGAATCCAGTTTATTATCACAAACTTAGATAATGTGAAATTTGTCATTTTGCTCGGCAGTACAGGGCAAAGTTATAAAACTACTGTAAACTCACAAAAGTCATAAAACTAAATTTCAAACAGGGACGGGGGAGCGATGGGGAGAGTGAAGGGGGTGTGAACTATGGGGGAGAGGAACGGGGAGCGGGATGTGGGTAAGATGGAGGTGGGGAGAAATGGTGAGGAAAGGGACAGGGTGAGGGGGAGATGGATGGCAGGGAGAGGGAATTGGGGGAGATGGGGAGAGGGACAGGGATGAGAACTACACAGGAGAGGGACAGGGGTGACGGGGTGTCACGTACCCCGTGACGGGTTAAAGAACCAGCAGAAATGGAAAACAGCTAGAGTCTGGTATTCGTGTTAACATAAACTATTTTGATTAGTAACTACATATTACAGTCATATATTGCCGGATAAATCAAACAAGTTAGCAGTGTTACGTGTATATATTTGCACACATATAACTCCCAAACTACACAAATCAAAGTTGCTGGTGAACGCAGCAGGCCAGGCAAACTGTTGAGTTTGGGGGAAACAAGGCTTAAAGTCTTGAGATGGTGAAGGATGACAGTTCAGTTCATCCACGGATTAGGTGATGAGTTGTAATTAGGTGATTAGTTGTAATCCAGGGTAAATGCCGAGAGAAGGCAATTACATCGATATTCCACAGATTCCACGACAGCAATACAAAATAACAATATTAGTAGGTTTTATCTCCGAAGTTGTTCCACTCCACACACGAAATATCACCGACAGCGATCTTCAACGAATATCCTTTCAACACACCCGAATTCGGCTACGGGTCATTCCAAAGTGGTGGCCACAGGATACTTAAACCGAATCCACGTATGGATTATCACCAGCTGTAGCTTATCACTGAGGGGACCCTCTTCAAGGGAACCACCACCCAGGCAAGGGTCGATACGCCGGTAGATTCCACAAGGTTACCCCAAACGCACAACGTGATAGGCACTTATCCAGTTCCACGACATACGAAATAACCCCAACAGTGATTTGCCACACGGGCACCTTTCTTCAGTGAACTACCACACCCAGACAAGGGTAACACACAAGTGGTATTCACAAAGGTCCTCCCCACACCAGAGAATCCACTCCTGTGGATTAACTAGGGGACAGTCACACCTTCGTATTCGAATGGAACTCAAACTCACCCTCTCGGGCTACTTAGAGAGAGAGTCCAAACAGTGACCTCTTTGTCACTAGGCTTCTTCTGTTTCAAACCTTCCTCTCCCCTCTTCTCTTCTTTTAAAGTCACCGAATGTGACCACTGTTACGAGAATACACATAAAATTAAGATGTTTGCTGTCCTGGGTTAGCATCAGTGGCATCAGCAGTTGGTCTGCCACCTGCCCTCAGGGGAAGGAGAGATAAGGATCAATGGAGCGGCGTCTGGAGATGTGTAATGAAGGGACGTGGGGGAGAGAGAGCTGTCTGGAGCGGCTCCCCCCTTTGAACCTTGAACTGTTTGAAGTGATGGACATGCGATACCCCAGCAGGGAGATAAAAAGGGACAGGTTCGCTAAGGCTGGACACACGCCACCCGAGGTAACGAGACCCTGGAAGCGGTGCGCCTCTCACGAGTGGGTGAGAAGTATCAGACAACGACCAGGGTGGAAAGGTACGATCAGCGGGAACCCGGTGTGTGTCCGCCCTTGCCTGGGTGCCGGGTTCACTGCAGAGGATCGACCGCATCTGGAGGAGAGGTCACAGTCGGTGACCTCAGGTGACATCACCAAGGACCCGCCCAAAAGTTGCTTGTGAGCAATATCGCCGGTCTGTGAGTGAAGCAGTGTTCTGAATGATCAGTTGTTCCTGTTCTCTCTGTCTCTTCCCCCACCTTGTCCATCGCCATGGCAACGATTACTGCGAACTGAACTTTGAGTCACTTGGAAATTTGGTCATTTACCCCTAGACAACGATAGAGCTTGATTGATGCTGTTATCTTAATTCTGTGCACATGAGTGGTTATCATTGCTGAACTGTTGCATTTATTATCCTTTCGATTACTGTGTTGCTTATTTCTTTAATAAAACTTTCTTAGTTCTAGTACTCCAGACTCCAACTGAGTGATCCATTTCTGCTGGTTTGGCAACCCAGTTACGGGGTACGTAACATAAGTGGGGTTCTCGTCCGCGATTTTGAACGCTAAATTTGGGACGGAGTAAATTGATTGGGTTAAAATTCCCGAAAGAAAGAAAAGACAAACAGCAGAAATGGAGGTTGAGGAATTTATAAAGGCGCCGACCTTGGAGGCATTAGAGGATGCCAGGAAATCGGAATTGATAGCTGTGGCCAAACGGTTGAATCTTTCTAAGGTGAAGTCGACAATGAGGAGAGAGGAGATACACAGAGCTATTGTAGAGCACTGTGTATCTAAAGGTGTGTTTCCCCAAGGTGAGCTGGGGGTGGTGTCTATTGAAAAACCTGCTGGAGACGCGGTACAGGTACAGCTTGAAAAACTGAGACTCGAGCACGAGTTCCGGGTACGACAGTTGGAAAGAGAAGAGAAACAGAGAGAGAGACAGTTAGAGAGAGAAGAGAAAGAGAGGCAATGGGAGCGAGAAGAGAGAGCGAAACAGAGGGAAAGGGAATTTGAGCTGGAGAAGTTAAAGATAAGGGCCGAGCAGGGGCTCGTGCCGAACCAAGGTGGAGGGTTCCGAGCGACCCAGGAGGTTAGGCTGGTTCCCCCATTTGACGATACCGACGTGGATCGGTACTTTCTCCACTTCGAAAAAGTGGCTATAAGTCAGGATTGGCCGAGGGATAAGTGGGTTGTTATACTTCAGAGTGTACTGAAAGGGAAAGCCCAAGAAGCTTACTCAGCTTTGTCCGCGGAAGATGCCCAGAGGTATGAGGTGGTGAAAGAGGCCATCCTCAGGATTTATGAGTTGGTCCCGGAGGCATACCGGCAGAGGTTCCGGAATGCGAGGAAGCGGTGGGACCGCACGTATTTGGAGTTTGCTCGTGAGATGCAAACATATTGTGAGCGTTGGTGCGCCTCGAAAGGGGTAGAGGGGGATTATGACAGACTGCTGCAACTGGTTCTGATTGAGCAGTTTAAAGGTTGTGTCCCTGAGGGTATGAGACCCTACCTCGATGAGAAAGAGGCAGCCACGTTAGCCGCAACTGCTAAGTTAGCGGATGAGTATGCGTTGACGCATAAAATGAAGTTTGCCCCGAGTAAAGGCTACCAGAAGGGTAGTCAGGACGGCGGGGAGAGTCCGCCGGAAAAGTCAGAAAGTAAGCCGGGGACTAGTGAAAAGGATAAGGTAGACCGGGAGCAGTCTGGTAGGAAGTCTCCTGGGGTCGTCTGTTATAATTGTGGGAAAGTCGGACACTTTGCGTCCAGGTGCTTTGCCCCAAGGAAGGAGACGGGGAAAAGGAAAAACAGCGATTTTGAATGGCTGTATCGAGCTGTTAAGCGAACCGCTAGGGAAGGACAGGTCTGAAAAAGTCCAGGAAGGGCGCGAGAGGTTTATCTCGGCCGGACTGGTGTCAGTGAAGAAGGGGTTAAAACCAGTTCCAGTGCGGATCTGGAGAGACACGGGAGCGTGTCAGTCACTAATACTGAAGAGTGTATTAGAGTTTAGCTCAGAGACCCAGACTGGGGAGGTAGAGGTCAAAGGTGTTGGGGAAGGGACAGAGTCAGTCCCTTTGCACCAGATACACTTACAGAGCAACCTGGTCTCTGGACTAGTCACGGTCGGGGTGAGGTCCGAATTACCGATGAAAGGCGTGGAAGTCTTGCTCGGTAATGACATCGCCGGAGGAATCGTGTTCCCAGTCGTGAGATTGACAGGTCAGCCTGCCAGCATTGAGGCCCCGCCCATGGTCTCACAGGTTCATCATGGGGCTGCGGTAGTGAATTTAGCTGTGGTGGTAAATTTAGCTGAAACATTTCTACCAACCTTGTATGAGACAGGGTGTAGTGAGATAAGAGGTAGTGAGGGAGCTGGGACAGACGTAGCAGTAGCCAGGAAAGAATTTGTGCAGACGCAGGAGCGAGACGAGGGGCTGCTGGTTTTGGCAGAGACCGCTCTCTCTGACACAGCCTTGACAAGCTATTGTGCGGATGAGGAAGTGCTAAGGAAGAAAGGGAAATCAAGGACAGTACCCGCAGATGAGGAGTGGGGGGTGGTGCAAAAGAGTTATGGGGATGGGGTTTTTAACATGGCCCACGAGGTACCCCCCCCCCCCCCGGTGGACACTTTGCGGTGCTGGAGGAAACAGTTGGTGGAATCATGAAAGAGATTTACCGGCTGCCCAGGGGGAAGAATGTTATTGATCATGACCGACGCGAACTGAGACGGTCACCGGCTTTTGATATGCTAACAAACCTAGTCGGTGTTAGCGTGGAAAGCAATGAAGCTAGGGGCCCCCTGATAAGAGGAAAAAACCATTTTGAAAAGATTAGTATGGGATCGATCAGATGGGAGAAGGCTATTGTTTTGGCCAGGTCTACTGATAAAGTCTCTCCCTTAATCCCCGAACAAAGCGAATCTTTAGGAGTAATTAAACGACTCGCACCCATGTGTTTGATTGTCCCGAGGAAATGCAAAGAACTGGGACGTTGGGTGATTGTGGTTACAATAGGGCGGCCAAGTAAACAACACCCATATTTTTTGAGTTTCAGTGACTAAAGGGCTGATGAACACAGAGGTGTGTATTGGCAATTTAATACGGCTGTCTGAAGCCAGTTTGATAGTGAACCTTGAAAAAAATGAATTCGGCCACACGAGGGTCACTTACCTGGGAATTGTGGTGACACAGGGGCAGCTGGCAGCGATGCAAGCTACAGTGCAGGCTATCGCTGACCTCCCAACCCCGACAGACAAGAGGGCCCTCAGAAGGCTCTTGGAGATGGTGGGGTACTGCAGGAAGTTTTGCAATAACTCTGCGGTCAATACCCGTCTCCCTCCTACTAAGCCCTTGCGAGAGAAAATTGAGTCGGAATGGGACGACCCTTGTTGTTGTGGTCCGGGACAAAACCAAATGAGAGGTTACATTGGTCGCAATTCATCAGTGTTTTTGGCCACTATGAAGTTTGCTGAGTTGGAGCCTGGTCTAAGGGATTATTAATAACACGTGTAAAAGGAACAGAAAATGTGTTGACTGTCTGTCAAGGTGTTGACAGCTTCAAACTCGCTGTGTTAGCCAAATAGCTGATAAAGATGTATATTGTGTATGTATCAAATAATGTAGTCATGTTTGTAATTTTTACCTCCCGGTAAAAATCCTTAAAGGGGGGAAGTGTTACGAGAATACACATAAAATTAAGATGTTTGCTGGCCTGGCTAGCATCAGTGACATCAGCAGTTGGTCTGCCACCTGCCCTCAGGGGAAGGAGAGATAAGGATCAATGGAGCAGCGTCTGGAGATGTGTAATGAAGGAACAGGGGAGAGAGAGAGCTGTCTGGAGCGGCTCCCCCCTTTGAACCTTGAACTGTTCGAAGTGATGGACAGGCGATACCCCAGCAGGGAGATAAAAAGGGACAGGTTCGCTAAGGCTGGACACACGCCACCCGAGGTAACGAGACCCTGGAAGCGGTGCGCCTCTCACGAGTGGGTGAGAAGTATCAGACAACGACCAGGGTGGAAAGGTACGATCAGCGGGAACCCGGTGTGTGTCCGCCCTTGCCTGGGTGCCGGGTTCACTGCAGAGGATCGACCGCATCTGGAGGAGAGGTCACAGTCGGTGACCTCAGGTGACATCACCAAGGACCCGCCCAAAAGTTGCTTGTGAGCAATATCGCCGGTCTGTGAGTGAAGCAGTGTTCTGAATGATCAGTTGTTCCTGTTCTCTCTGTCTCTTCCCCCACCTTGTCCATCGCCATGGCAACGATTACTGCGAACTGAACTTTGAGTCACTTGGAAATTTGGTCATTTACCCCTAGACAACGATAGAGCTTGATTGATGCTGTTATCTTAATTCTGTGCACATGAGTGGTTATCATTGCTGAACTGTTGCATTTATTATCCTTTCGATTACTGTGTTGCTTATTTCTTTAATAAAACTTTCTTAGTTCTAGTACTCCAGACTCCAACTGAGTGATCCATTTCTGCTGGTTTGGCAACCCAGTTACGGGGTACGTAACACCACAAAAAGGAGACGTCTTCTGTGCTGGAGTTGTCAACCCAGGCAAGGGTTGCACACATGAATAACTTCTCACCGGTCACACCTTGTCCACACTGCGAGAGCCACTGATTGATTCTCCTGATCAATCCTCCAAAAAACCCACCTTTCTGTGGGCACACAAAGCACATCCAGTGTCCAAAATCATGTGTCAGTGTGTCTATCTTCTGACCTTCTATTTATCTCACCATGCTGAACACCAGCTGTCTATCAGGTGGCTCCTCCCTTCTCTCTCGGTAAGAACACAGAAGCTGGCAGTGTCCTTGCAAAAGTGTAAACACGCTGCAGAGAAACCATAACACCATCTCAAAGCAGTCTTCACCTCTCTCTCTCTCTCTTAATAACAACGTGTCTGGCGTTGAACATCTCCCTCTCTCTCTCTTCTCAAAATCACAGTTCATAGGGGTATTTCAGGACCCCCGTCACACGGGGAGAATGAAGGGGGTGAGAACTATGGGGAGAGATGGGGGAAGGGGACGGGGAGGGGGATGACATGTGGGACAGCGGGAAGTGACGGGGAAAAGGATGAGGGGAAGAGGGATGGAGGAAGAGGGTGAGGGGAGGAGGGATGGAGGAAGAGGGTGGGGAAGAGGGGAGGGGGATGGAGGAAGAGGGTGGGTGAGTGGGGAAAGGGTAAGAGGAAGAGGGGTGGAGAAATGGCGGGGAACAATGGGGAGAAGGACTGTGGTAGAGGGAAGGGGGGAGATTGAGAGATGGACAGGGAGGAATGGGGTGAGAGGAGGAGAGGGACCGGAGGACAGGGATGGGTCCCAGATGAGGAGAGAAGTGGGTGGGGAGATGGGGAAAGGAGCAGGTGGAGTTGGGGAGGAGGACATGGCTAGCGATGAGAGGAAGGGGATGGGGGAATGATGAAGAAAGGAGCAGTGGGAGATGGGGAGAGGGACGGGGCTAGGGGCGGGGGAGTGGGTTCTGGAAGAAGGGAAGGGGAGAGAGAAATGTTGGTGGCAATGATAGAGAGATGGTTAAAAATGGAGAAGGACAAAGAAAGAATTAAAATACCGAGAGTGGGTGAGGGAAGGAGATGGAGCGGTGCAGGACAGCAGAGAGGGAGAAGAAAGCTGACACTTTGCCAGGGACTGGACCCAGCTCCCATCCTCACCACCCATCCTCACCCCCAATCCTCACCCCCATCCTCAACCTCATCCTCACCACTCTCGATCCTCACCCGCAATCATCACCCCCCATCCTCACCACCCCAACCTCACCCCCCATCCTCACCCCCCATCCTCACCCCCATCCTCACCACCCACCTTCCTCACCCCCATCCTGACCACCCATCCTCACCCCCCATCCTCACCACCCCATCTTCACCACCCATCCTCACCCCCCATCCTCACCCCCATCCTCACCCCCCATCCTCACCCCCCATCCTCATCCCCATCCTCATCCCCCATCCTCACCACCACATCCTCATCCCCCCATCCTCACCTCCATCCTCACCACCCCATCCTCACCACTCCATCCCTCACCCCCTATCCTCACCACCTCCATCCTCACACCCCCGTCCTCACCCCCCATCCTCACCCCTCTCCTCACTCCCATCCTCACCCCTCATCCTCACCCCAATCCTCACCTCGCATCCTCACCACCCCATCCTCATCACCCATTCTCACCACCCCATCCTCGCCCCCATCCTCACCCCCATCCTCACCACCCCATCCTCACCCCCTATCCTCACCACCTCCATCCTCACCACCCCATCCTCACCCCCCATCCTCACCCCCATCCTCACCACCCACCTTCCTCAGCCCCATCCTGACCACCGATCCTCACCCCCCATCCTCACCACCCCATCTTCACCACCCATCCTCACCCCCATCCTCACCCCCCATCCTCACCCCCCATCCTCATCCCCATCCTCATCCCCATCCTCACCACCACATCCTCATCCCCCATCCTCACCTCCATCCTCACCACCCCATCCTCACCCCCCATCCTCATCCCCATCCTCATCCCCATCCTCACCACCACATCCTCATCCCCCCATCCTCACCTCCATCCTCACCCCCCCATCCTCACCACTCCATCCCTCACCCCCCATCCTCACCACCTCCATCCTCACCCCCCCGTCCTCACCCCCCATCCTCACCCCTCTCCTCACCCCAATCCTCACCTCCCATCCTCACCCCCATCCTCACCCCAATCCTCACCTCGCATCCTCACCACCCCATCCTCACCACCCCATCCTCACTACCCATCCTCACCACCCCATCCTCACCCCCCATCCTCACCACCCCATCCTCACCCCCCATCCTCACCCCCCATTCTCACCCCCCATCCTCACCCCTCTCCTCACCCCAATCCTCACCTCCCATCCTCACCCCCATCCTCACCCCAATCCTCACCTCGCATCCTCACCTCCCATCCTCACCACCCCATCCTCACCTCCCATCATCACCACCCCACCCTCACCCCCCATCCTCACCACCTCCATCCTCACCACTCCATCCTCACCACACCTGCAGTGGGGTGCAATCTGCCGCTCTTGGCCCTTATCTCACATTCTCTCTCTCTCTTTCTTCTTCCCTCTCCCTCTTTCTCCCTTCCTCCCACTCACTTCCTCCCGCTCTTCTCTCATCCCTCTCTCCCTCCCTCTTGCTTCCACTATCTGTCCTCCTTCCTTCCCTGTTACTCTGACCCCCTGTCCCTCTCTGCCTCCATCCCTCCCGCTCACTACCCCCTCCCCTGCTCACTCTCCATCTCTGACCCCTGCCCCCCACTCCCTGACCCCAAGAGAGCGTCTCTCAGATCCGTCCGCTGCTGCTGAGTGGAGCGGGTCTGCGGCCGAGCAGGGTGGGGGTGTCACTGGGCCCTGAGCTCCGGACCCTCAGCCTACACTGTCCCCACGGCCCACGGGACAACGTCAGCTGCCTCTTCGTCACCTCCATTGTCTTCATCCCCCTGGGGCTGCTGCTGATCCTCTGCCTGTTACAGAGAAAGGAAGCATGAGGGAGGGGGGAGGGAGAGGGGAGTGGCAAGCACCCAGAGTCTGAACTCGGTCCCACGTCCCCCACCTCCTCTCTGAGACCACGGACTATCACACCTCCCCTGACCATGTCCCATCCCTTCTCTGAGACCACCGACCATCACACGTCCCCTGACCGTGTCCCACCCCCTCTCTGAGACCACGGACCATCACACATCCCCTGACCGTGTCCCACCCCCTCTCTGAGACCACCAACCATCACACGTCCCCTGACTGTGTCCCACCCCCTCTCTGAGACCACGGACAATCACACGTCCCCTGACCGTGTCCCACTCCTCTCTGAGTCCACGGACCATCACACGTCCCCTGACCGTGTTCCACCCCCTCTCTGAGACCACGGACCATCACACGTCCCCTGACCGTGTCCCACCCCCTCTCTGAGACCACGGACCATCACACGTCCCCTGACCGTCCCCCACCCCCTCTCTGAGACCATGGACCATCACACGTCCCCTGACCATGTCCCACCCTCTCTCTGAGTCCACGGACCATCACACATCCCCTGACCGTGTCCCACCCCCTCTCTGAGACCATGGACCATCATACGTCCCCTGACCGTGTCCCACCCCCTCTCTGAGACCACGGACCATCACACGTCCCCTGACCGTGTCTCACCGCTCTCTGAGACCACGGACCATCACACGTCCCCTGACCGTGTCCCGTCGCTCCCCACCCCCTCTCTGAGACTGCGGACCATCACACGTCCCCTGACCGAGTCCCACCCCCTGTCTGAGACCACGGACCATCACACGTCCCCTGACCATGTCCCACCGCTCTCTGAGACCATGTACCATCTCACGTCCCCTGACCGTGTCCCGTCCCTCTCCATCCCACCCCTCTCTGAGACCACGGACCATCACACGTCCCCTGACCATGTCCCGCCCCTCCCCACCCCCTCTCTGAGACTGCGGACCATCACACATCCCCTGACCGTGTCCCACCCCCTCTCTGAGACCACTGACCATCATACGTCCCCTGTATACAATGGGACCCCCACCCCATTCCCCACACTAAACTCACCGGGACCCCGTTCCCCACGCTAAACCCACCGGGACCCTGTCACTCACACTGAACCCACTGGGACCCCATCACCCACAGTAAACCCACCGGGACCCCGTTCCCCACACTGAACCCACTGGGACCCCGTTCCCCACACTTCCTTTAAACCCACCTGATTTAGTGTTGAGAGGATATTTCTCTACTGGCGCAGCCCAGCACCATCGGGCACACCCTCGGAACAGAAGGATGCCCCTTTTGGGCAGAGATGAGGAGGAATTTCTTTAGCCGGAGGGAGGTGAATCAAGATTTCTCCTCCACAAACCACCCCTGAGGGAGCTTGGGACATGGTTGCTGACAGTATCTAGAGAGAGGAGGCCTCATTGAGTGGTGACTGCGGAAGGTGATGAGTGGGACAGGATGTTAACGAGAGAAGTTGTTGGGAATTGACAGGGAAAGGCTACAGGAGGACAGTTGGATGGGAGGAATGGACGGTGTCCATGCTGTGAATGTGGTGATCAGTCGCCCTCAATCCAGTGAGTATTCCTGGTTGTTTCGGCTGGATCATCTTCTCAGACTCAGTCAGCGGAATTCGGGAGACGACTGACGACGGGTACCAGTTGCCCAGTGGATTGAGCTGCTGACCCACAGTTCCAGAGACCCAGGTTCGATTCCCACCTCCGCCACCGTGTCTGTCAGAGAGCCAGAGTGTCTGTGTATGAGACTGTATGTGTACGTGTCTCTGTACGTGTCTCTGCAAGTGCAAGTCCAATGTATGTTTCCTTATGTGTCGCATACGACTTGCATGAGAACATGCAAGAGTGCATCTGTATGTGTGGGTGCGAGGGTGTCCCGGTACGAGGATGTCCTACTGTGAGGGTGTCCGGGTACGAGGCTGTGAGGGTGTCCAGGTACGAGGCTGCGAGGGTGTCCGGGTATGAGGATGTCCTACTGCGAGGGTGTCCGGGTACGAGGGTGCAAGGGTGTCTGGGTACGAGGATGTCCTACTGCGAGGGTGTCCGGGTACGAGGGTGCGAGGGTGTCTGGGTACGAGGATGTCCTACTGCGAGGGTGTCCGGGTACGAGGGTGCAAGGGTGTCTGGGTACGAGGATGTCCTACTGCGAGGGTGTCCGGGTGCGAGGGTGTCCAGGTGTGAGGGTGTCCGGGTACAAGGCTGCGAGGGTGTCCAGGTACGAGGGTGTCCGGGTATGAGGGTGTCTGGGTACGAGGCTGTGAGGGTGTCCAGGTACGAGGCTGCGAGGGTGTCCGGGTATGAGGATGTCCTACTGCGAGGGTGTCCGGGTACGAGGGTGCAAGGGTGTCTGGGTACGAGGATGTCCTACTGCGAGGGTGTCCGGGTACGAGGGTGCGAGGGTGTCTGGGTACGAGGATGTCCTACTGCGAGGGTGTCCGGGTGCGAGGGTGTCCAGGTGTGAGGGTGTCCGGGTACAAGGCTGCGAGGGTGTCCAGGTACGAGGGTGTCCGGGTATGAGGGTGTCCTACTGCGAGGGTGTCCGGGTACGAGGGTGTCCGGGTATGAGGCTGCGAGGGTGTCTGGGTGTGAGGATGTCCTACTGCGAGGGTGTCTGGGTACGAGGGTGTCCGAGTATGAGGCTGCGAAGGTGTCTGGGGATGAGGGTGTTGGTTACGAGGGTGCACATTTCTGTATGTATCGGGAGTGGGTGTATGTGCGTGCGTGTGAGTGAGTGTGAATGTATGCGTGTGTATGTGATATGTGAGAGTGTGTGTATACACAATGAGAGAGTCTATATGTGTGTTTCGAACCATCTTCACAGACTCAGCCAATGGTATGTGGGAGATGACGGGTACCAGTGGTCAGAGCTGCTGTCCCACAGTCATGAGACTCCACCTCACAGAGTCTGCATGTGTGTATCTGTGAATGTGTGAGTTGGTGTGTCTGTCTCTGAGGCGTTCAGGTTCATGGGGCAGAATCTGGGGAGAGTTGACGGGACAGAAGGGGTTACAGGTGAATGGGGATTGCTCTGTGAGACAGCACAGATTGGATGGGCTGAACGGCCTTGTTTCTACATGGTAAGGAGACCGCTCCAGATGGAAAACTCAGTCAAATTACTGGACAAGCAGGCTGGAAGGAAGAAGCAGATTTATTTGGGACAGGAGATCATTCCTGGGGCAGTGACCATCACCATCATTAACACAATGTCCAAAGCCCCATGAAATAGCAGAGGTACCAGCTTCACCAAGGCATCCCTGTAACAAAGTGGAGGATGGAAGTGGGATGAAACGACAGGGCACAGCAGGCGGCCACTGTGGTGACAGCCCACAGCTGCAGTGACACCAGCACAGACTCCAACGTGTTCCCTTCCCGGATTCTCCAGGAATTCCCTCACAGTCCGAGTGTCTCAGGAAGAACAGCGGATTTCAAAAGCAGGTTTCCTGCTTTCACACACTCCACGAGGTCCGCACCTGGGGGAGGGGGTGGTGGGAGAGGGGGCAAGAGTTAAAATAACTGTTAAACCAAGACAGGGAGATCAGTGTGAAGGGATGGAACAAGGAAAGGGACTGAGGGACACCGGTCAGTGTACAGATATCCCCCTGAGGGAGAGGGACTGAGGGACACCGGTCAGTGGACAGATATCCCCCTGAGGGAGAGGGACTGAGGAACATCGGTCAGTGTACAGATATCCCCCTGAGGGAGAGGGACTGAGGGACACCGGGCAGTGTACAGATATCCCCCCGAGGGAGAGGAACAGAGGGACACCGGTCAGTGTACAGATATCCCACTGAGGGAGAGGGACTGAGGGTCACCGGTCAGTGTACAGATATCCCCCTGAGGGAGAGGGACTGAGGAACATCGGTCAGTGCACAGATATCCCCCTGAGGGAGAGGGACTGAGGGACACCGGGCAGTGTACAGATATCCCCCCGAGGGAGAGGGACGGAGGGACACCGGTCAGTGTACAGATATCCCACTGAGGGAGAGGGACTGAGGGTCACCGGTCAGTGTACAGATATCCCCCTGAGGGAGAGGGACTGAGGGACACCGGTCAGTGTACAGATGTCCCCCTGAGGGAGTGGGAATGAGGGACACCGGTCAGTGTACAGATATCCCCCCGAGGGAGAGGGACGGAGGGACTCTGGTCAGTGTGCAGATATCCCCCTGAAGGAGAGGGACTGAGGGATACCGGTCAGTGTACAGATATCCTGCCGAGGGAGAGGGACTGAGGGACACTGGTCATTGTACAGATATCCCCCTGAGGGAAAGGGACTTAGGAACTCTGATCAGTGTGCAGATATCCCCCTGAAGGAGAGGGACTGAGGGATACCAGTCAGTGTACAGATATCCTGCCGAGGGAGAGGGACTGAGGGACACCGGTCATTGTACAGATATCCCCCTGAGGGAAAGGGACTTAGGAACTCTGGTCAGTGTGTAGATATCCCCCTGAAGGAGAGGGACTGAGAGATACCGGTCATGTACCGATATACCTATGACGGAGAGGGACTAAGGGATACCTGTCTGTGTGCAGATATCCCCCTAAGGGAGATGTTCTGAGGGAAACCGGTCAGTGTACAGATATCCCCACGAGGGAGAGGGACTGAGGGACACCGGTCAATGTACAAATATCCCCCTGAGGGAGAGGGACTGAGGGACACCGGTCAGTGTGCAGATATCCCCCTGACGGAGAGAGACTGAGGGTCACCGGTCAGTGTACAGATATCCCCCCAAGGGAGAGGGACTGAGAGATACCGGTCATGTACCGATATCCCCCTGAGGGAAAGGGACTGAGGGAGACCGGTCAGTGTACAGATATCACCATGAGGGACACCGGTCAGTGTACAGATATCCCCCTGAGGCAGAAGGACTGAGGGACACCGGTCAGTGTACAGATATCCCCCTGAGGGACACTTGGCAGTGTACAGATAATCCTCTCAGGGAGAGGGTCTGAGTGACACCAGTTAGTGTGCAGATAACCCCCTGCGGGACTGAGCGACACGGGTCAGTGTACAGATATCCCCCTGAGGGAGAGGGACTGCGGGACACCGGTCAGTGTACAGATATCCCCCTGCGGGACTGAGCAACACGGGTCAGTGTACAGATATCTCCCTGAGGGAGAGGGACTGAGGGACACCGGTCAGTGTACAGATATCCCCCTGAGGGAGAGGGACTGAGGGACACCGGTCAGTGTGCAGATATCTCCCTGACGGAGAGAGACTGAGGGTCACCGGTCAGTGTACAGATATCACCCCGAGGGAGAGGGACTGAGGGACACCGGTCGGGGTACAGATATCCCCCTGATGGGGAGAGACTGAGGGACACCGGTCAGTGTACAGATATCTCCCCAAGGGACACCGGTGAGTGTACAGATAATCCTCTCAGGGAGAGTGTCTGAGGGACCCCAGTCAGTGTACAGATATCCATTTGAGGAAGAGCGAATGAAGGTCACCGGTAGTGTACAGATATCCAGCTGAGGGAGACGGACCGAGGGACACCGGTAAGTGTATAGATAACTCCCGAGGGAGAGGGTCTGAATGACAATGGTCAGTGTACAGATATCCCTCTGAGGGAGAGGGACTGAGGGACACCGGTCAGTGTACAGATATCCCCCTGAGAGAGAGGGACTGAGAAACACCGGTCAAGGTACAGATATCCCCCTGGGGGAGTGGGACTGCGGGACACTGGTCAGCGTACAGATATCCCCCTGTGGTAGAGGGACTGAGGGACACCGGACAGTGTACAGATATCCCCCTGAGAGGGAGGGTCTGAGGGACACCGGTCAGTGTACAGATCTGCCCCTGAGAGGAGAGGGACAGAAGGACACCGGTCAGTGTACAGATATCCCCCTGAGGGAGAGGGACTGAGCGACACGGGTCAGTGTACAGATATCCCCCTGAGTGAGAGGGACTGAGGGACACCGGTCTGTGTACAGATATCACCCCGAGGGAGAGGGACTGAGGGACACCGGTCGGGGTACAGATATCCCCCTGATGGGGAGAGACTGAGGGACACCGGTCAGTGTACAGATATCTCCCCAAGGGACACCGGTGAGTGTACAGATAATCCTCTCAGGGAGAGTGTCTGAGGGACCCCAGTCAGTGTACAGATATCCATTTGAGGAAGAGCGAATGAAGGTCACCGGTAGTGTATAGATATCCAGCTGAGGGAGACGGACCGAGGGACACCGGTAAGTGTATAGATAACTCCCGAGGGAGAGGGTCTGAATGACAATGGTCAGTGTACAGATATCCCTCTGAGGGAGAGGGACTGAGGGACACCGGTCAGTGTACAGATATCCCCCTGAGAGAGAGGGACTGAGAAACACCGGTCAAGGTACAGATATCCCCCTGGGGGAGTGGGACTGCGGGACACTGGTCAGCGTACAGATATCCCCCTGTGGTAGAGGGACTGAGGGACACCGGACAGTGTACAGATATCCCCCTGAGAGGGAGGGTCTGAGGGACACCGGTCAGTGTACAGATCTGCCCCTGAGAGGAGAGGGACAGAAGGACACCGGTCAGTGTACAGATATCCCCCTGAGGGAGAGGGACTGAGCAACACGGGTCAGTGTACAGATATCCCCCTGAGTGAGAGGGACTGAGGGACACCGGTCTGTGTACAGATGTCCCCCTGAGAGAGAGGGTCTGAGGAACACCGGTCAAGGTACAGATATCCCCCGGGGGAGTGGGACTGCGGGACACTGGTCAGCGTACAGATATCCCCCTGTGGTAGAGGGACTGAGGGACACCGTTCAGTGTACAGATGTCCCCCTGAGAGGCAGGGTCTGAGGGACACCGGTCACTGTACAGATATCCCCCTGAGAGGAGAGGGACAGAAGGACACCGGTCAGAGTACAGATATCCCCCTGCGGGAGAGGCACTGAGCGACACGGGTCAGTGTACAGATATCCCCCTGAGTGAGAGGGACTGAGGGACACCGGTCAGTGTACAGATATCCCCCTGAGGGAAAGGGACTTAGGAACTCTGGTCCGTGTGCAGATATCCCCCTGAAGGAGAGGGACTGAGAGATACCGGTCATGTACCGATATACCTATGACGGAGAGGGACTAAGGGATACCTGTCTGTGTGCAGATATCCCCCTGAGGGAGATGTTTTAAGGGACAGCGGTCAGTGTACAGATATCCCCCCGAGGGAGAGGGACTGAGGGACACCGGTCAATGTACAGATATCCCCCTGACGGAGAGGGACTGAGGGACACCGGTCAGTGTACAGATATCTCCCTGAGGGACACCGGTCAGTGTACAGATATCCCCCTGAAGGAGAGGAACAGAGGGACACCGGTCAAAGTACAGATATCCCCTTGAGGGACACTGGGCAGTGTACAGATAATCCTCTCAGGGAGAGTGTCTGAGTGACACCGGTCAGTGTACAGATATCCCCCTGAGGGAGAGGGTCTGAGGGACACCGGTCAGTGTACAGATATCCCCCTGAGAGGAGAGGGACAGAAGGACACCGGTCAGTGTACAGATAACCCCCGGCGGGAGAGGGACTGAGCGACACCGGTCAGTGTACAGATATCCTCCTGAGGGAGAGGGACTGAGGGACACCGGTCAGTGTACAGATATCCCCCCGAGGGAGAGGGACTGAGGGACACCGGTCAATGTACAAATATCCCCCTGGGGAGAGGGACAGAGGGACACAGGTCAGTGTACAGATATCCCCCTGACGGAGAGGGACTGAGGGACACCGGTCAGTGTACAGATATCACCCTGAGGGACACCGGTCAGTGTACAGATATCCCCCTGAGGGAGAGGGACTGACAGACACCGGTCAGTGTACAGATATACCCCTGAGGGACAACGGGCAGTATACAGATGATCCTGTCAGGGAGAGAGTTTGAGGGACACCGGTCAGTGTACAGATACCCCCAGAGGGAGAGGGTCTGAATGACACCGGTCAGTGTACAGATATCGCACCAAGGTAGAGGGACTGAGGGACAACGGTCAGTGTACAGATATCCCCCCGGGGGAGAGGGACTAAGGGATACCTGTCTGTGTGCAGATATCCCTCTGAGGGAGATGATCTAAGAGACACCGGTCAGTGTACAGATATCCCCCCGAGGGAGAGGGAATGAGGGACACCGGACAGTGTACAGATATCCTGCTGAGGGGGACGGACTGAGGGACACTGGTCAGTGTACAGATATCCCCCCGAGGGAGAGGGACTGAGGGACACCTAGCAGTGTGCAGATATCCCCCTGAGGGAGAGGGACTTAGGGACTCTGGTCAGTGTCCAGTTATCCCCCTGAAGGAGAGGGTCTGTGAGATACCGGTCATGTACAGATATACCTGTGAGGGAGAGGGACTAAGGGATACCAGTCAGTGTGCAGATATCCCCCTGAGGGAGACGGTCTGAGTGACACCGGTCAGTGTACACATATCCCCCTGAGGGAGAGGGACTAAGGGACAACAGTCAGTGTACAGATATCCCCCTTAGGGAGAGGGACTGAGGGACACCGGTCAGGGTACAGATATCCCCCTGAGGGGCACCGGGAACTGTACAGACATCCCTCTCAGGGAGAGGGACTGAGGGACACCGTTCAGTGTACAGATATCACCCTGACGGAGAGGGACTGAGAGATACAGGTCATGTACCGATATCCCCCTGAGGGAGAGGGACTGAGGGAAACCGGTCAGTGTACAGATATTCCCCTGAGAAGAGAGGGACAGAAGGACACCTGTCAGTGTACAGATGTCCCCCTGCGGGAGAGGGACTAAGTGACACGGGTCAGTGTACACATATCCCCCTGAGGGAGAGGGACTGAGGGACACCAGTCAGTGTACGGATATCCCACTGAGGGAGAGGGACTGAACGACACTGGTCAGTGTACAGATATTCCCCCTGAGAGGCACCGGGCACTGTACAGATATCCCTCTGAGGGAGAGGGTCTCAGGGACAACGGTCAGTGTACAGATATCCCCCTGAGAGACTGGGACTCAGACACACTGGTCAGTGTACAGAAGCCCCCCAGACGGCGACTGAATGAGTGACACCGGGCAGTCTACAGATATCACCCTGAAGGAGAGGAACTGAGAGATACCGGTCATGTACTGATATCCCCCTGAGGGAAACCGGTCAGTGTACACATATACCCCTCAGGGAGAGGGACAGAAGGACACCGGTCAGTGTACAGATATCCCCCTATGGGAGAGGGACTGTGGGACAACGGTCGGTTTACAGATATACCCCTGAGTGAGAGGGACTGAGAGACACCGAACAGTGTAAAGATATCCCCCTGAGGGAGAGGGACAGTGGGACACTGGTCAGTGCACAGATATCCCCCCAAGGGCACCGGGCACTGTACAGACATCCCTCTCAGGGAGAGGGATTGAGGGACACTGGTCAGCATTCAGAAATCCCCCGGACGGCGAGGGAATGAGGGACACCGGTCAGTGTACAGATATGCCCCTGAAGGAGAGGAACTGAGAGATACCGGTCATGTACCGATATCCCCCTGAGGGAAAGGGACTGAGGGAGACCGGTCAGTGTACAGATATCACCATGAGGCAGAAGGACTGAGGGACACCGGTCACTGTACAGATATCCCCCTGAGGGACACTTAGCAGTGTACAGATAATCCTCTCAGGGAGAGGGTCTGAGTGACACCGGTTAGTGTACAGATAACCCCCTGCGGGACTGAGCGACACGGGTCAGTGTACAGATATCCCCCTGAGGGAGAGGGACTGCGGGCCACCGGTCAGTGTACAAATATCCCCCTGCGGAACTGAGCGACACGGGTCAGTGTACAGATATCCCCCCGAGGGAGAGGGACTGAGGGACACTGGTCGGTGTACAGATATCCTCCTGATGGAGAGAGACTGAGGGACACCGGTCAGTGTACAGATATCTCCCCGAGGGACACCGGAGAGTGTACAGATAATCCTCTCAGGGAGAGTGTCTGAGGGACCCCAGTCAGTGTACAGATATCCATCTGAGGAAGAGTGAATGAAGGTCACCGGTAGTGTACAGATATCCAGCTGAGGGAGACGGACCGAGGGACATCGGTAAGTGTACAGATAACTCCCGAGGGAGAGGGTCTGAATGACAACAGTCAGTGTACAGATATCCCTCTGAGGGAGAGGGACTGAGGGACACCGGTCAGTGTACAGATATCCCCCTGAGAGAGAGGGACTGAGGGAAACCGGTCAGTGTACAGATATTCCCCTGAGAAGAGAGGGACAGAAGGACACCTGTCAGTGTACAGATGTCCCCCTGCGGGAAAGGGACTAAGTGACACGGGTCAGTGTACACATATCCCCCTGAGGGAGAGGGACTGAGGGACACCAGTCAGTGTACGGATATCCCACTGAGGGAGAGGGACTGAACGACACTGGTCAGTCTACAGATATTCCCCCTGAGAGGCACTGGGCACTGTACAGATATACCTCTGAGGGAGAGGGACTGAGGGACACCAGTCAGTGTACGGATATCCCACTGAGGGAGAGGGACTGAACGACACTGGTCAGTGTACAGATATTCCCCCTGAGAGGCACTGGGCACTGTACAGATATCCCTCTGAGGGAGAGGGACTGAGGGACACCGGTCAGTGTACAGATATCCCCCTGAGAGACTGGGACTCAGGCACACTGGTCAGTGTACAGAAGTCCCCCAGACGGCGACTGAATGAGTGACACCGGGCAGTCTACAGATATCCCCCTGAAGCAGAGGAACTGAGAGATACCGGTCATGTACCGATATCCCCCTGAGGGAAATCGGTCAGTGTACACATATACCCCTCAGGGAGAGGGACAGAAGGACACCGGTCAGTGTACAGATATCCCCCTATGGGAGAGGGACTGTGGGACAACGGTCGGTTTACAGATATACCCCTGAGTGAGAGGGACTGAGAGACACCGAGCAGTGTAAAGATATCCCCCTGAGGGAGAGGGACAGTGGGACACTGGTCAGTGCACAGATATCCCCCCAAGGGCACCGGGCACTGTACAGACATCCCTCTCAGCGAGAGGGACTGAGGGACACTGGTCAGCGTTCAGAAGTCCCCCAGACGGCGAGGGAATGAGGGACACCGGTCAGTGTACAGATATGCCCCTGAAGGAGAGGAACTGAGAGATACCGGTCATGTACCGATTTCCCCCTGAGGGAAAGGGACTGAGGGAGACCGGTCAGTGTACAGATATCACCATGAAGGACACCGGTCAGTGTACAGATATCCCCCTGAGGCAGAAGGACTGAGGGACACCGGTCAGTGTACAGATATCCCCCTGAGGCAGAAGGACTGAGGGACACCGGTCACTGTACAGATATCCCCCTGAGGGACACTTGGCAGTGTACAGATAATCC
This sequence comes from Mobula hypostoma, assembly GCF_963921235.1. Taxonomy (NCBI): domain Eukaryota; kingdom Metazoa; phylum Chordata; class Chondrichthyes; order Myliobatiformes; family Myliobatidae; genus Mobula; species Mobula hypostoma. Next base: position 643,705 of record NW_026948136.1, on the reverse strand, counting down.
TCTCAGGGAGAGGGTCTGAGTGACACCGGTTAGTGTACAGATAACCCCCTGCGGGACTGAGCGACACGGGTCAGTGTACAGATATCCCCCTGAGGGAGAGGGACTGCGGGCCACCGGTCAGTGTACAAATATCCCCCTGTGGAACTGAGCGACACAGGTCAGTGTACAGATATCTCCCTGAGGGAGAGGGACTGAGGGACACTGGTCAGTGGACAGATATCCCCCCGAGGGAGAGGGACTGAGGGACACCGGTCAGTGTACAGATATCTCCTCGAGGGACACCGGAGAGTGTACAGATAATCCTCTCAGGGAGAGTGTCTGAGGGACCCCAGTCAGTGTACAGATATCCATCTGAGGAAGAGTGAATGAAGGTCACCGGTAGTGTACAGATATCCAGCTGAGGGAGACGGACCGAGGGACACCGGTAAGTGTACAGATAACTCCCGAGGGAGAGGGTCTGAATGACAACAGTCAGTGTACAGATATCCCTCTGAGGGAGAGGGACTGAGGGACACCGGTCAGTGTACAGATATCCCCCTGAGAGAGAGGGACTGAGGGACACCGGTCAGTGTACAGATATCCCCCTGAGGGAGAGAGACAGGGACACCGGTCAGTGTACAGATATACCCCTGAGGGAGTGGGAATGAGGGACACCGGACAGTGTACAGATATCCCCCCAAGGGAGAGGGATGAGAGATACCGGTCATGTACCGATATCCCCCTGAGGGAAAGGGACTGAGGGAGACCGGTCAGTGTACAGATATCACCATGAGGGACACCGGTCAGTGTACAGATATCCCCCTGAGGGACACTTGGCAGTGTACAGATAATCCTCTCAGGGAGAGGGTCTGAGTGACACCGGTTAGTGTGCAGATAACCCCCTGCGGGACTGAGCGACACGGGTCAGTGTACAGATATCTCCCTGAGGGAGAGGGACTGAGGGACACCGGTCAGTGTACAGATATCCCCCTGAGGGAGAGGGACTGAGGGACACCGGTCAGTGTGCAGATATCTCCCTGACGGAGAGAGACTGAGGGTCACCGGTCAGTGTACAGATATCCCCCCGAGGGAGAGGGACTGAGGGACACCGGTCGGGGTACAGATATCCCCCTGATGGGGAGAGACTGAGGGACACCGGTCAGTGTACAGATATCTCCCCAAGGGACACCGGTGAGTGTACAGATAATCCTCTCAGGGAGAGTGTCTGAGGGACCCCAGTCAGTGTACAGATATCCATCTGAGGAAGAGCGAATGAAGGTCACCGGTAGTGTACAGATATCCAGCTGAGGGAGACGGACCGAGGGACACCGGTAAGTGTATAGATAACTCCCGAGGGAGAGGGTCTGAATGACAATGGTCAGTGTACAGATATCCCTCTGAGGGAGAGGGACTGAGGGACACCGGTCAGTGTACAGATATCCCCCTGAGAGAGAGGGACTGAGAAACACCGGTCAAGGTACAGATATCCCCCTGGGGGAGTGGGACTGCGGGACACTGGTCAGCGTACAGATATCCCCCTGTGGTAGAGGGACTGAGGGACACCGGACAGTGTACAGATATCCCCCTGAGAGGGAGGGTCTGAGGGACACCGGACAGTGTACAGATCTGCCCCTGAGAGGAGAGGGACAGAAGGACACCGGTCAGTGTACAGATATCCCCCTGAGGGAGAGAGACAGGGATACCGGTCAGTGTACAGATATCCCCCTGAGGGAGTGGGAATGAGGGACACCGGACAGTGTACAGATATCCCCCTGAGGGAGAGGGACCTAGGGACTCTGGTCAGTGTGCAGATATCCCCCTGAAGGAGAGGGACTAAGAGATACCGGTCATGTACCGATATACCTATGACGGAGAGGGACTAAGGGATACCTGTCTGTGTGCAGATATCCCCCTAAGGGAGATGTTTTGAGGGAAACCGGTCAGTGTACAGATATCCCCACGAGGGAGAGGGACTGAGGGACACCGGTCAATGTACAAATATCCCCCTGAGGGAGAGGGACTGAGGGACACCGGTCAGTGTACAGATATCCCCCAGACAGAGAGGGACTGAGGAACATCGGTCAGTGTACAGATATCACACTGAGGGACATCGGTCAGTGTACAGATATCCCCCTGAGGAAGAGGGACTGACGGACACCAGTCAGTGTACAGATATACCCCTGAGGGACACCGGGCAGTGTACAGATGATCCTGTCAGGGAGTGGGTCTGAGGGACCCCGGTCAATGTACAGATACCCCACTGAGGGAGAGGGAATGAGGGTCATCAGTCAGTGTACAGATATCCACCTGAGGGAGACGGACCGAGGGACACCGGTCAGTGTACAGATAACCCCCGAGGGAGAGGGTCTGAACGACAACGGTTAGTGTACAGATATCGCACCGAGGTAGAGGGACTGAGGGACAACAGTCAGTGTACAGATATCCCTCCTCTGAGGGAGAGGGACAGAGGGACACTGGTCAGTGTACAGATATCCCCCTGAGGGGCACCGGGAACTGTACAGACATCCCTCTCTGGGAGAGGGACTGAGGGACACCGTTCAGTGTACAGATATCACCCTGACGGAGAGGGACTGAGAGATACCGGTCATGTACCGATATCCCCCTGAGGGAGAGGGACTGAAGGAAACCGGTCAGTGTACAGATATCCCACTGAGAGGATAGGGACAGAAGGACACCGGTCAGTGTACAGATATCCCCCTATGGGAGAGGGACTGTGGGACAACGGTCGGTTTACAGATATACCCCTGAGTGAGAGGGACTGAGAGACACCGAGCAGTGTAAAGATATCCCCCTGAGGGAGAGGGACAGTGGGACACTGGTCAGTGCACAGATATCCCCCCAAGGGCACCGGGCACTGTACAGACATCCCTCTCAGCGAGAGGGACTGAGGGACACTGGTCAGCGTTCAGAAGTCCCCCAGACGGCGAGGGAATGAGGGACACCGGTCAGTGTACAGATATGCCCCTGAAGGAGAGGAACTGAGAGATACCGGTCATGTACCGATTTCCCCCTGAGGGAAAGGGACTGAGGGAGACCGGTCAGTGTACAGATATCACCATGAAGGACACCGGTCAGTGTACAGATATCCCCCTGAGGCAGAAGGACTGAGGGACACCGGTCAGTGTACAGATATCCCCCTGAGGCAGAAGGACTGAGGGACACCGGTCACTGTACAGATATCCCCCTGAGGGACACTTGGCAGTGTACAGATAATCCTCTCAGGGAGAGGGTCTGAGTGACACCGGTTAGTGTACAGATAACCCCCTGCGGGACTGAGCGACACGGGTCAGTGTACAGATATCCCCCTGAGGGAGAGGGACTGCGGGCCACCGGTCAGTGTACAAATATCCCCCTGTGGAACTGAGCGACACAGGTCAGTGTACAGATATCTCCCTGAGGGAGAGGGACTGAGGGACACTGGTCAGTGGACAGATATCCCCCCGAGGGAGAGGGACTGAGGGACACCGGTCAGTGTACAGATATCTCCTCGAGGGACACCGGAGAGTGTACAGATAATCCTCTCAGGGAGAGTGTCTGAGGGACCCCAGTCAGTGTACAGATATCCATCTGAGGAAGAGTGAATGAAGGTCACCGGTAGTGTACAGATATCCAGCTGAGGGAGACGGACCGAGGGACACCGGTAAGTGTACAGATAACTCCCGAGGGAGAGGGTCTGAATGACAACAGTCAGTGTACAGATATCCCTCTGAGGGAGAGGGACTGAGGGACACCGGTCAGTGTACAGATAACCCCCTGCGGGACTGAGCGACACGGGTCAGTGTACAGATATCTCCCTGAGGGAGAGGGACTGAGGGACACCGGTCAGTGTACAGATATCCCCCTGAGGGAGAGGGACTGAGGGACACCGGTCAGTGTGCAGATATCTCCCTGACGGAGAGAGACTGAGGGTCACCGGTCAGTGTACAGATATCCCCCCGAGGGAGAGGGACTGAGGGACACCGGTCGGGGTACAGATATCCCCCTGATGGGGAGAGACTGAGGGACACCGGTCAGTGTACAGATATCTCCCCAAGGGACACCGGTGAGTGTACAGATAATCCTCTCAGGGAGAGTGTCTGAGGGACCCCAGTCAGTGTACAGATATCCATCTGAGGAAGAGCGAATGAAGGTCACCGGTAGTGTACAGATATCCAGCTGAGGGAGACGGACCGAGGGACACCGGTAAGTGTATAGATAACTCCCGAGGGAGAGGGTCTGAATGACAATGGTCAGTGTACAGATATCCCTCTGAGGGAGAGGGACTGAGGGACACCGGTCAGTGTACAGATATCCCCCTGAGAGAGAGGGACTGAGAAACACCGGTCAAGGTACAGATATCCCCCTGGGGGAGTGGGACTGCGGGACACTGGTCAGCGTACAGATATCCCCCTGTGGTAGAGGGACTGAGGGACACCGGACAGTGTACAGATATCCCCCTGAGAGGGAGGGTCTGAGGGACACCGGACAGTGTACAGATCTGCCCCTGAGAGGAGAGGGACAGAAGGACACCGGTCAGTGTACAGATATCCCCCTGAGGGAGAGAGACAGGGATACCGGTCAGTGTACAGATATCCCCCTGAGGGAGTGGGAATGAGGGACACCGGACAGTGTACAGATATCCCCCTGAGGGAGAGGGACCTAGGGACTCTGGTCAGTGTGCAGATATCCCCCTGAAGGAGAGGGACTAAGAGATACCGGTCATGTACCGATATACCTATGACGGAGAGGGACTAAGGGATACCTGTCTGTGTGCAGATATCCCCCTAAGGGAGATGTTTTGAGGGAAACCGGTCAGTGTACAGATATCCCCACGAGGGAGAGGGACTGAGGGACACCGGTCAATGTACAAATATCCCCCTGAGGGAGAGGGACTGAGGGACACCGGTCAGTGTACAGATATCCCCCAGACAGAGAGGGACTGAGGAACATCGGTCAGTGTACAGATATCACACTGAGGGACATCGGTCAGTGTACAGATATCCCCCTGAGGAAGAGGGACTGACGGACACCAGTCAGTGTACAGATATACCCCTGAGGGACACCGGGCAGTGTACAGATGATCCTGTCAGGGAGTGGGTCTGAGGGACCCCGGTCAATGTACAGATACCCCACTGAGGGAGAGGGAATGAGGGTCATCAGTCAGTGTACAGATATCCACCTGAGGGAGACGGACCGAGGGACACCGGTCAGTGTACAGATAACCCCCGAGGGAGAGGGTCTGAACGACAACGGTTAGTGTACAGATATCGCACCGAGGTAGAGGGACTGAGGGACAACAGTCAGTGTACAGATATCCCCCTGAGAGGAGAGGGATAGAAGGACACCGATCAGTGTACAGATATCCCTCCTCTGAGGGAGAGGGACAGAGGGACACTGGTCAGTGTACAGATATCCCCCTGAGGGGCACCGGGAACTGTACAGACATCCCTCTCTGGGAGAGGGACTGAGGGACACCGTTCAGTGTACAGATATCACCCTGACGGAGAGGGACTGAGAGATACCGGTCATGTACCGATATCCCCCTGAGGGAGAGGGACTGAAGGAAACCGGTCAGTGTACAGATATCCCACTGAGAGGATAGGGACAGAAGGACACCGGTCAGTGTACAGATATACCCCTGCGGGAGAGGGACTGAGTGACACGGGTCAGTGTACACATATCCCCCTGAGGGAGAGGGACTGAGGGACACCGGTCAGTGTACAGATATTCCACTGAGGGAGAGGGACTGAACGACACTGGTCAGTGTACAGATATCCCCCCTGAGAGGCACCGGGCACTGTACAGATATCCCTCTGAGGGAGAGGAATGAAGGGACACCGGTCAGTGTACAGATATCCCCCTGAGAGAGTGGGACTCAGGCACACCGGTCAGTGTACAGAAGTCCCCCAGACAGCGACTGAATGAGTGACACCGGGCAGTCTGCAGATATCCCCCTGAAGGAGAGGAACTGAGAGATACCGGTCATGTACCGCTATCCCCATGAGGGAAACCGTAGGTGTACACATATACCCCTCAGGGAGAGGGACAGAAGGACACCGGTCAGTGTACAGATATCCCGCTAAGGGAGAGGGACTGTGGGACAACGGTCGGTTTACAGATATACCCCTGAGTGAGAGGGACTGAGAGACACCGAGCAGTGTAAAGATATCCCCCTGAGGGAAAGGGACTGTGGGAGACCGGTCAGTGTGCAGATATCACCATGAGGGACACCGGTCAGTGTACATATATCCCCCTGAGCCAGAAGGTCTGAGGAACACCGGTCAGTGTACATATATCCCCTTGTGGAACAGAGCGACACGGGTCAGTGTACAGATATCCCCCAGAGGGAGAGGGACTGCAGGACACCGGTCAGTGTACAGATATCCCCCTGAGGGACTGAGGGACACGGGTCAGTGTACAGATATCCCCCTCAGGGAGAGGGACTAAGGGATACCTGTCTGTGTGCAGATATCCCCCTGAGGGACATGGTCTGAGGGACACCGGACAGTGTACAGATATATCCTTGAGGGAGAGGGAATGAGGGACACCGGACAGTGTACAGATATCCCCCTGTGGGAGAGGGTATGAGAGACACCGGTCAGTGCACTGATATCCCCCTGAGGGAGATGGACTTAAGGACTCCGGTCAGTGTCCAGATATCCCCCTGAAGGAGAGGGTCTGAGAGATAGCGGTGATGTACAGATATACCTTTGAGGGAGAGGGACTAAGGGATACCTGTCAGTGTGCAAATATCCCCCTGTGGGAGATGGACTGCGGAACGCCGCTCAGTGTACACATATCCCCCTGAGGGAGAGGGTCTGAGGAACACCGGTCAAGGTACAGATATCCCCCTGGGGGAGTGGGACTGCGGGACACTGGTCAGCGTACAGATATCCCCCTGTGGTAGAGGGACTGAGGGACACCGTTCAGTGTACAGATGTCCCCCTGAGAGGGAGGGTCTGAGGGACACCGGACAGTGTACAGATTTGCCCCTGAGAGGAGAGGGACAGAAGGACACCGGTCAGTGTACAGATATCCCCCTGAGGGAGAGGGACTGAGCGACACGGGTCAGTGTACAGATATCCCCCTGAGGGAAAGGGACTTAGGAACTCTGATCAGTGTGCAGATTCCCCCTGAAGGAGAGGGACTGAGAGATACCGGTCATGTACCAATATACCTATGACGGAGAGGGACTAAGGGATACCTGTCTGTGTGCAGATATCCCCCTGAGGGAGATGTTCTAAGGGACACAGGTCAGTGTACAGATACCCCACTGAGGGAGAGGGAATGAGGGTCACCGGTCAGTGTACAGATAACCCCCGAGGGAGAGGGTCCGAACAACAACGGTCAGTGTACAGATATCGCACCGAGGTAGAGGGACTGAGGGACAACGGTCAGTGTACAGATATCCCCCTGAGAAGATAGAGACAGAAGGACACCGATCAGTGTACAGATATCCCTCTGAGGGAGAGGGACAGAGGGACACTGGTCAGTGTACAGATATCCCCCTGAGGGGCACCGGGAACTGTACAGATATCCCTCTCAGGGAGAGGGACTGAGGGACACCGTTCAGTGTACAGATATCACCCTGACGGAGAGGGACTGTGAGATACCGGTCATGTATCGATATCCCCCTGAGGGAGAGGGACTGAGGGAAACCGGTCAGTATACAGATATTCCCCTGAGAAGAGAAGGACAGAAGGACACCGGTCAGTGTACAGATGTCCCCCTGCGGGAGAGGGACTGAGTGACACTGGTCAGTGTACAGATATCCCCCTGAGGGAGAGGGTCTGAATGACAACGGTCAGTGTACAGATATCGCACCGAGGTAGAGGGACTGAGGAACAACGGTCAGTATACAGACATCCCCCTGAGGGAGTGGGACAGAGGGACACTGGTCATTGTACAGATATCCCCCTCAGGGAGAGGGACTGAGGGACACCGCTCAATGTACAGATATCACCTCAAGGGAGCGGGACTGAGGGACCCCGGTCAATGTACAAATATCCCCCTGAGGGAGAGGGACTGAGCGACACGGGTCAGTGTACAGATATCCCCCTGAGGGAAAGGGACTTAGGAACTCTGATCAGTGTGCAGATTCTCCCTGAAGGAGAGGGACTGAGAGATACCGGTCATGTACCAATATACCTATGACGGAGAGGGACTAAGGGATACCTGTCTGTGTGCAGATATCCACCTGAGGGAGATGTTCTAAGGGACACCGGTCAGTGTACAGATACCCCACTGAGGGAGAGGGAATGAGGGTCACCGGTCAGTGTACAGATAACCCCCGAGGGAGAGGGTCCGAACAACAACGGTCAGTGTACAGATATCGCACCGAGGTAGAGGGACTGAGGGACAACGGTCAGTGTACAGATATCCCCCTGAGAGGATAGAGACAGAAGGACACTGATCAGTGTGCAGATATCCCTCTGAGGGAGAGGGACAGAGGGACACTGGTCAGTGTACAGATATCCCCCTGAGGGGCACCGGGAACTGTACAGATATCCCTCTCAGGGAGAGGGACTGAGGGACACCGTTCAGTGTACAGATATCACCCTGACGGAGAGGGACTGCGAGATACCGGTCATGTATCGATATCCCCCTGAGGGAGAGGGACTGAGGGAAACCGGTCAGTGTACAGATATTCCCCTGAGAAGAGAAGGACAGAAGGACACCGGTCAGTGTACAGATGTCCTCCTGTGGGAGAGGGACTGAGTGACACTGGTCAGTGTACAGATATCCCCCTGAGGGAGAGGGTCTGAATGACAACGGTCAGTGTACAGATGTCGCACCGAGGTAGAGGGACTGAGGAACAACGGTCAGTATACAGATATCCCCCTGAGGGAGTGGGACAGAGGGACACTGGTCATTGTACAGATATCCCCCTCAGGGAGAGGGACTGAGGGACACCACTGAATGTACAGATATCACCTCAAGGGAGCGGGACTGAGGGACCCCGGTCAATGTACAAATATCCCTTTGAGGGAGAGGGACTGAGGGACACCAGTCAGTTTACAGATATCCCCCTGAGGGAGAGGGACTCAGGGATACTGGTCAGTGTACAGATATCCCCCTGAAGGAGAGGGACAGAGGGACACCGGTCAGTGTACAAATATCCCTTTGAGGGAGAGGGACTGAGGGACACCGGTCAGTGTACAGATATCCCCCTGAAGGAGAGGGACAGAGGGACACCGGTCAGTGTACAGATATCACCCTGAGGGACAATGGGCAGTGTACAGATAATCCTCTCAGGGAGAGTGTCTGAGTGACACCGGTCAGTGTACAGATATGCCCCTGAGAGAGATTGTCTGAGGAACACTGGTCAAGGTACAGATATCCCCCTGGGGGAGTGGGACTGCGGGACACTGGTCAGCGCACAGATATCCCCCTGTGGTAGAGGGACTGAGGGACACCGTTCAGTGTACAGATGTCCCCCTGAGAGGGAGGGTCTGAGGGACACCGGTCAGTGTACAGATATCCCCCTGAGAGGAGAGGGACAGAAGGACACCGGTCAGTGTACAGATATCCCCCTGCGGGAGAGGGACTAAGCGACACGGTCAGTGTACAGATATCCCCTTGAGGGAGAGGGACTGAGGGACACCGGTCAGTGTACAGATATCCCCCTGAGGGAAAGGGACTTCGGAACTCTGGTCCATGTGCAGATATCCCCTTGAAGGAGAGGGACTGAGAGATACCGGTCATATACCGATATACCTATGACGGAGAGGGACTAAGGGATACCTGTCTGCGTGCAGATATCCCCCTGAGGGAGATGTTTTAAGGGACACCGGTCGGTGTACAGATATCCCCCCGAGGGAGAAGTACTAAGGGACACCGGTCAATATACGAATATCCCCCTGAGGGAGAGGCACAGAGGGACACAGGTCAGTGTACAGATATCCCCCTGACGGAGAGGGACTGAGGGACACCGGTCAGTGTACAGATATCACCCTGAGAGACACCGATCAGTGTACAGATATCCCTCTGAGGGAGAGGGACAGAGAGACACTGGTCAGTGTACAGATATCCACCTGTGGGGTACTGGGAACTGTACAGCCATCCCTCTCAGGTAGAGGGACTGAGGGACACCGTTTACAGTACAGATATCATCCTGAGGGGGAGGGACTCAGGCACAAGGGTCAGTGTACAGATATCCCCCTGAAGGAGAGGGACTGAGAGATACCGGTCATGTACCGATATCCCCCTGAGGGAGAGGGACTGAGGTAAACCAGTCAGTGTACAGATATCCCCCTGAGAGGAGAGGGACAGAAGGACACCGGTTAGTGTACAGATATCCCACTGAGGGAGAGGGACTGAGGGACACCGGTCAGTGTACAGATATCCCCCTGAGGGAGAGGGACTGAGTGACATGGGTCAGTGTACAGATATCCCCCTGAGGGAGAGGGACTGAGGGACACGGGTCAGTGTACAGATATCCCACTGAGGGAGAGGGACTGAGGGACACCGGTCAGTGTACAGATATCCCCCTGAGGGAGTGGGAATGAGGGACACCGGACACTCTACAGATATCCCCCTGAAGGAGATGGACTGAGAGATACTGGTCAGTGTACAGATATCCCCACAAGGGAGAGGGACTGAGGGACACCGGTCATTGTACAGATATCCCCCTGAGGGAAAGGGACTTAGGAACTATGGTCAGTGTGCAGATATCGCCCTGAAGGAGAGGGACTGAAAGATACCGGTCCTGTACCGATATACCTATGACGGAGAGGGACTAACAGATACCTGTCTGTGTGCAGATATCCCCCTGAGGGAGATGATCTAAGGGACACCGGTCAGTGTACAGATATCCCCCCGAGGGAGAGGGACTGAGGGACACCGGTCAATGTACAAATATCCCCCTGAGGGAGAGGGACTGAGGGACACCGGTCAGTGTACAGATATCCCCCTGACGGAGAGGGACTGAAGGACACCGTTCAGTGTACAGATATCACCCTGAGAGGAGAGGGACTGAGTGACACGGGTCAGTATACAGATATCCTCCCGAGGGAGAGAGACTGAGGGACACCGGTCAGTGCACAGATATCCCCCTGAGGGAGAGGGACTAAGGGAGACCAGTCATGTAGAGATATCATCCTGAGGGAGAGGGACTGAGGGACACCGGTCAGTCTGCAGATATCCCCCTGAGGAAGAGGGACTGAGATACAACGGTCAGTGTACAGATATCCCCCTGAGTCTGAGGGACTGAGAGACACCGGTCAATGCACAGATATCCCGCCGAGGGAGAGGGACTGAGGGACACTGGTCAATGTACAGATATCCCCCCGAGGGAGAGGGACTGAGGGACAGCAGTCAGTGTACAGATATCCCCCTGACGTAGAGGGACTCAGGGACACCGGTCAGTGTACAGATATCACTCTGAGGGACACCGGTCAGTGTACAGATATCCCCCTGACGGAGAGGGACTGAGGGACACTGGTCAGTGTACAGATATCCCCCTGAGGGAGAGGGAATGAGGGACACCGGTCAGTGTACAGATATCCCCCTGAGGGACACCGGGCAGTGTACAGATATGCCCCCGAGGGAGAGGGACTGAGGGACACCGGTCAATGTACAAATATCCCCCTGAGGGAGAGGGACTGAGGGACACCGGTCAGTGTACAGATATCACCCTGAGTGGAGAGGGACTGAGTGACACGTGACAGTGTACAGATATCCCCCTGAGGGAGAGGGACTGAGGGACACCGGTCAGTGTACAGATATCACCCTGAGTGGAGAGGGACTGAGTGACACGTGTCAGTGTACAGATATCCCCCTGAGGGAGAGGGACTGAGGAACACCGGTCAGTGTACAAATATCCTACTGAGGGAGAGGGTCTGAGGAACACCGGTCAGTGTACAGATATCCCCCTGAGGGACACCGGGCAGTGTACAGATAATCCTCTCAGGGAGAGGGTCTGAGGGACCCCAGTCAGTGTACAGATATCCATCTGAGGGAGAGGGAATGAGGGTCACCGGTTAGTGTACAGATTTCCACCTGAGGGAGACGGACCGAGGGACACCAGTCAGTGTACAGATCACCCCCGAGGGAGAGGGTCTGAATGACAACGGTCAGTGTACAGATATCCCCCCTAGGGAGAGAGACTGAGGGACACCGGTCATTGTACAGGTATCCCCCTGAGGGAAAGGGACTTAGGAACTCTGGTCAGTGTGCAGATATCCCCCTGAAGGAGAGGGACTGAGAGATACCGGTCATATACCGATATACCTATGACGGAGAGGGACTAAGGGATACCTATCTTTTTTCAGATATCCCCCTGAGGGAGATGTTTTAAGGGACACCGGTCAGTGTACAGATATCCCCCCGAGGGAGAGGGACTGAGGGACACCGGTCGGTGTACAGATATCCCCCTGATGGGGAGAGACTGAGGGACACCGGTCAGTGTACAGATATCTCCCCAAGGGACACCGGTGAGTGTACAGATAATCCTCTCAGGGAGAGTGTCTGAGGGACCCCAGTCAGTGTACAGATATCCATCTGAGGAAGAGCGAATGAAGGTCACCGGTAGTGTACAGATATCCAGCTGAGGGAGACGGACCGAGGGACACCGGTAAGTGTACAGATAACTCCCGAGTGAGAGGGTCTGAATGACAATGGTCAGTGTACAGATATCCCTCTGAGGGAGTGGGACAGAGGGACACTGGTCAGTGTTCAGATATCCCCCTGAGGGGCACCGGGAACTGTACAGACATCCCTATCAGGGAGAGGGACTGAGGGACACCGTTCAGTGTACAGATATCACCCTGATGGAGAGGGACTGAGAGATACCGGTCATGTACCGATATCCCCCTGAGGGAGAGGGACTGAAGGAAACCGGTCAGTGTACAGATATCCCACTGAGAGGATAGGGACAGAAGGACACCGGTCAGTGTACAGATATACCCCTGCGGGAGAGGGACTGAGTGACACGGGTCAGTGTACACATATCCCCCTGAGGGAGAGGGACTGAGGGACACCGGTCAGTGTACAGATATCCCACTGAGGGAGAGGGACTGAACGACACTGGTCAGTGTACAGATATCCCCCCTGAGAGGCACCGGGCACTGTACAGATATCCCTCTGAGGGAGAGGAACTGAGGGACACCGGTCAGTGTACAGATATCCCCCTGAGAGAGTGGGACTCAGGCACACCGGTCAGTGTACAGAAGTCCCCCAGACAGCGACTGAATGAGTGACACCGGGCAGTCTGCAGATATCCCCCTGAAGGAGAGGAACTGAGAGATACCGGTCATGTACCGATATCCCCCTGAGGGAAACCGGTCAGTGTACACATATACCCCTCAGGGAGAGGGACAGAAGGACACCGGTCAGTGTACAGATATCCCCCTATGGGAGAGGGACTGTGGGACAACGGTCGGTTTACAGATATACCCCTGAGTGAGAGGGACTGAGAGACACCGAGCAGTGTAAAGATATCCCCCTGAGGGAAAGGGACTGTGGGAGACCGGTCAGTGTACAGATATCACCATGAGGGACACCGGTCAGTGTACATATATCCCCCTGAGCCAGAAGGACTGAGAAACACCGGTCAGTGTACAGATATCCCCCTGAGGGACACTTGGCAGTGTACAGATATCCCTGAGGGAGAGGGTCTGAGTGACACCGGTCAGTGTACAGATATCCCCCTGAAGGAGAGGGTCTGAGGAACACCGGTCAGTGTACAGATATCCCCTTGTGGAACAGAGCGACACGGGTCAGTGTACAGATATCCCCCAGAGGGAGAGGGACTGCGGGACACCGGTCAGTGTACAGATATCCCCCTGAGCCAGAAGGACTGAGAAACACCGGTCAGTGTACAGATATCCCCCTGAGGGACACTTGGCAGTGTACAGATAATCCTCTCAGGGAGAGGGTCTGAGGAACACCGGTCAGTGTACAGATATCCCCCAGAGGGAGAGGGACTGCGGGACACCGGTCAGTGTACAGATATCCCCCTGAGCCAGAAGGACTGAGAAACACCGGTCAGTGTACAGATATCCCCCTGAGGGACACTTGGCAGTGTACAGATAATCCTCTCAGGGAGAGGGTCTGAGGAACACCGGTCAGTGTACAGATATCCCCTTGTGGAACAGAGCGACACGGGTCAGTGTACAGATATCCCCCAGAGGGACTGAGGGACACGGGTCAGTGTACAGATATCCCCCTCAGGGAGAGGGACTAAGGGATACCTGTCTGTGTGCAGATATCCCCCTGAGGGACATGGTCTGAGGGACACCGGACAGTGTACAGATATATCCTTGAGGGAGAGGGAATGAGGGACACCGGACAGTGTACAGATATCCCCCTGTGGGAGAGGGTATGAGAGACACCGATCAGTGCACTGATATCCCCCTGAGGGAGATGGACTTAAGGACTCTGGTCAGTGTCCAGATATCCCCCTGAAGGAGAGGGTCTGAGAGATAGCGGTGATGTACAGATATACCTTTGAGGGAGAGGGACTAAGGGATACCTGTCAGTGTGCAAATATCCCCCTGTGGGAGATGGACTGCGGAACGCCGCTCAGTGTACACATATCCCCCTGAGGGAGAGGGTCTGAGGAACACCGGTCAAGGTACAGATATCCCCCTGGGGGAGTGGGACTGCGGGACACTGGTCAGCGTACAGATATCCCCCTGTGGTAGAGGGACTGAGGGACACCGTTCAGTGTACAGATGTCCCCCTGAGAGGGAGGGTCTGAGGGACACCGGACAGTGTACAGATTTGCCCCTGAGAGGAGAGGGACAGAAGGACACTGGTCAGTGTACAGATATCCCCCTGAGGGGGAGGGACTGAGCGACACGGGTCAGTGTACAGATATCCCCCTGAGGGAAAGGGACTTAGGAACTCTGATCAGTGTGCAGATTCCCCCTGAAGGAGAGGGACTGAGAGATACCGGTCATGTACCAATATACCTATGACGGAGAGGGACTAAGGGATACCTGTCTGTGTGCAGATATCCCCCTGAGGGAGATGTTCTAAGGGACACAGGTCAGTGTACAGATACCCCACTGAGGGAGAGGGAATGAGGGTCACCGGTCAGTGTACAGATAACCCCCGAGGGAGAGGGTCCGAACAACAACGGTCAGGGATGGATTGAAGGGGCAGCTGAGTGAACACAGAGAGAGAAAAGAACATCAGTACAGGGAGATGGGACAGGAAGAACCAGAGGGGCAGAACAGCCTCTTCACTGCGCACTGAGTATGCTGTAGAGTCAACAGGGGCAAGAAACACAAGAATTAAAACTGAACTGGTTTATTTATCACAGATTCAAAAGATGAAACTACAGTCAAATTAAATGTAAAGTCAACAAAACAAACCCATACTGTGCCCAGAGACCAAAGTTTTGTTACACGTGATGCAGGGCAGCAACTGCTGCAGAATCGGACACCAACACTCACTACTGAACTTGCAGCCGAATTCACCAAATGTGGGGGTTAAAAATTCAACATGAGTTACTTAAACTGCCTCCCCTGTGTGAACTGACTGGTATTTCAGCAGGCGGGATGACTGAGGAATTCCCTTCATTCATTTAAAGCAGCTGAAAGGCCCCTCCCAGCTCTGATGCCTGAATAAATCCCATTCCACACACAGAGCAGGAGAATGGCCTCTGTCCAGTGTGAACGATATTGAGATTCAGCAGTTGATGAGACCAAATGAATCCCTTCCCACACCTGGAGCAGGTGAGCGAGCTCTTCCCACCCACACCTGGAGCAGGTGAGCGAGCTCTTCCCACCCACACCTGGAGCAGGTGAGCGAGCTCTTCCCACCCACACCTGGAGCAGGTGAGCGAGCTCTTCCCACCCACACCTGGAGCAGGTGAGCGAGCTCTTCCCAGTGTGAATTTTCTGATCTGCCTTCAGTTTGGACAACAGAATGAATCCCCTTTGAACAGTCAGGACAGTCGAACTGTCTCCCCGTGGTGTGAACACACTGATGTATCTTCACACTGGATTTCTGAATATATCCCCTCCCACACACAGAGCAGGTGATCGGCCTCTTCCCAGTGTGAACCGGCTGGTGTATCTGCAGGATGGATGACTGCTTGACTCCCTTCCCACACTTGGCAGGTGAATGATTTTTCCCTGCTGTGAGCTCTCTATGTGTCTCGTCAGGTCAGACAAATCTCTCAGCAGTTCAGCAGCTGATCTCTAGTGAGAATGTGCTGGTGTGCTCTCAAGCCCCTAGTTCCAATGGGCTTCAGTGAGAAGTTTAAACAAAACTACATTTCAGACACAAAGCAGGTGCATGTTTCCAGCTGGGATGAAATACGCCCTCTTGTCCGAGGGTTGAAAACTGATATATTTGTGTCCAGAGTTCTAAACCCTGCCCCCTACTGACCCATCTCTGGATTGTGACCCTGCTCAACTGAACATCTAATTAATGATTCCCCAGTCTGCTTTCAGACTTTAGAGGGCAGTGGTGTATTGTAACAACCCAGCTGTGTGACACACAACCCTTGGTAAATAGGGAAAATGATCTATTATGATGAAAAGAGCGGTGAAGGAGTTTAATAACCAATGTCATTCTACCTCAGCCCAGAGATTTTATTTAGTGAAACAATGCAGTGTAGGCTCTTGTAGATCTTCCAGCCACGCCACCCCAACAATCCCTGACAAACCCAATTGACCCTGACTGAATCACAGGGCAATTTTCAATGATCAATTAACCTACTAACTGGTACATCTTTGGACTCTGGGAGGATACCTGAGCACCTGGGGAACACCCCAAGTATTCCATGGGGAGAACATACGAAGATTATTTCAGATATAATTGCACTGAGCTTGTCTTCTTCTTCTCCCAGAGAATTTCTTTGAAGAGAAACCTCTTCACCCACAGAGTGGTGACAATTTGGAACCCACCACCACAGGGAGGTGAAGAGCAGGGACAGATATAAAAGCTCTGTGCTGGATCAGAAACCCTGTCAGGGACCAACTGGGCTGAGTTGACACCCTATTATATACTGGTTCTGTTGTGCATGCACTTAATTCCCAAAATAAGTTTAAAACTGATTTATTTGTCAGAGAATCAGAATATTAAACTCCAGAACCATTAATGGTCAACATCAGAGGAAGCAACTCCTCCCATGTCCACTGACCAGGGTGCAGAACTGGGTGGGACGAGCAGGGGCAGTAATTGCATTCTAACCCTGAATTGTCACTTTTGAATTTGCCTCTGCATTCAGCCAGGATGTTGGCTAAACATCCAGCACGTGTATGTAGAGTACTTCATAAGGCTGGATGACTGAGTCATTCACTTCTCACATTCAGAGCAGATCTCTCCCCAGAGGGAACTTGCTGGTGGGCTTGCAGATGAGATAACTGAGTGAATCTCTTCCCACATTCAGAGCAGGTAAACAGTATCTCCCTATAGTTAATTCATTGTTGTCTCAATGGAGTGGATGAGTTACTGAATTTCTTCCCACATTCAGAGCAGGTGAACAGCATCTCCCCAGAGTTAACTCATTGGTGTCTCAATACAGTGGATGAGTTACTGTATTTCTTCCCATGTTCGGAGCAGATCTCTCCCCAGAGTGAACTCGCTGGTGGGCTTGCAGATGAGATAACTGAGTGAACCCCTTCCCACATTCAGAGCAGGTGAATGGCCTCTCCCCAGAGTGAACACGCTGGTGTCTCAATACAGTGGATGAGTTACTGAATTTCTTCCCACATTCAGAGCAGGTGAACGGTCTCTCCCCAGTGTGAACTCGCTGGTGTTTCTGCAGGTTGGATAACTGAGTAAAACTCTTCCCACATTCAGAGCAGGTGAATGGTCTCTCTCCGGTGTGAACTCGCTGATGTGCTTTCAGATTAATTAACTGAGTGAATCCCTTCCCACATTCAATGCAGGTGAACGGCCTCTCCCCAGAGTGAACTCGCTGGTGCCTCACTACAGTCGATGAGTTAGTGAATGTTTTCCCACATTCAGAGCAGGTGAACGGTCTCTCCCCAGTGTGAAGTCGCTGATGTGCTTGCAGGTGAGATAATCGAGTGAATCCCTTCCCACATTCAGAGCAAGTGAACGGCCTCTCCCCAGAGTGAACACGTTGATGCATCATCAGGTTGGACGAATTACTGAATTTTTTCCCACATTCAGAGCAGGTGAATGGTCTCTCCCCGGTGTGAACTCGCTGGTGTTTCTGAAGGTTGGATAACTGAGTAAAACTCTTCCCACATTCAGAGCAGGTGAACAGTCTCACCCCAGTGTGAACTGATTGGTGTGTCTCCAGGTGGCCTGAGTTTATAAATCCCTTCCCACATTCAGAGCAGGTGAACGGTCTCTCCCCAGTGTGAACTCGCTGATGGTCCATCAGATTGGACGAGTTGCTGAATTTCTTCCCACATTCAGAGCAGCTGAATAGTCTCTCCCCGGTGTGAACTCGCTGGTGTGCATGCAGATTCGATAATTGAGTGAATCCCTTCCCACATTCAGAGCAGGTGAATGGCCTCTCCCCAGAGTGAACACGCTGGTGGTTCATCAAGTTGGATGAGTTACTGAATCTCTTCCCACACTCGGAGCAGGTGAATTGTCTCTCCCCAGTGTGAACTCGCTGGTGTGCCTGCAGGTTAGATAACTGGGTGAATCCCTTCCCACATTCAGAACAGGTGAACGGCCTCTCCCCAGAGTGAACTCGCTGGTGGTCCATCAGATTGGATGAGTTACTGAATTTTTTCCCACATTCAGAGCAGGTGAACGGCCTCTCCCCAGTGTGAACTCGATGGTGTTTCTGCAAGTTGGATAACTGAGTAAATCGCTTCCCACAGTCTGAACAGGAGAACGGTCTCTCCCCAGTGTGAACTGACTGGTGTGTCTGTAAGTGGCTTGACTGAATGAATCCTTTCCCACATTCAGTGCAGGTGAATGGTCTCTCCCCAGTGTGAACCCGCTGGTGTTTCTGAAGGTTGGATAACTGAGTAAAACTCTTCCCACAGTCTGAACAGGAGAATGACCTCTCCCCAGTGTGAACTCGCTGGTGACTCATGATGTGAGATCAGTGTGTGAACGCCTTCCTACCCGCGTGTGCGGGTGGGTGAGCTGAGCGTGCAGATCTCTTCCAACAACACGGAGAAGGTGATCAGCCTCTCATCGGTGTGAATTTTTGGATGTGTCTTCAGCTTGGATGACAGCATGAATCCCTTCCCACAGTCACAACAGGTGAACCGTTTAATTATGGTATGAACTTGCTGTAATACCTCCAGACTGGATGTCTGAATATACCCCCTCCCACACAGAGCAGGTGAATGGCCTCTGCACAGTGTGAACTCACTGGTGTGTCTGGGGGTAGGATGAGTGAGTGAATCCCTTTCCACATTAAGAGAAAGTGAATGATATCCTGCTGTCAATTCATAAAGTCAGATGTCAGATGTGGTGAATCCTCAGACAATCAATGCAGTTGAAGAACTGATATCTAGTGAACATATCTGGTGTGTTCTCAGCACCCAATTCCAATGGGTTTCAGTGAGGCTCTACTGATACACTGGTGATACAAAGGAAATATCTGTCTTCTTCTTCAACAACTGAAGACACTTTACCAGGTTTTACTCCAGGTGGGTTTATCCAACTCTCACCCTTACAAAGAGCAAGTGAACGGCCTCTCCCCTGTGTGTTTGGATTCTACTTGCTGCGACTGGTGTGCTGTCTTCTTCAGCTTCACTTCCTCCACATTCACAGGCGAATGGTATTCAGGTGCTGGCAGATAGAGCAGATCATATTGTTGTGTTTGAGATTGCCGTACACAAATCCTTTGCATTTTCTGTCCTGTGAAAAGATTTAGAAAAGACGTCAATGGGTGAAGGACAGCATTTCAGGTGAGACATTTCTGTCTGTCTTCAGTTGTCACTTAGCTCAGTTTGTCTCTCTCCAATATATAACTGTAAGCTCTGGGCATGTTGCACTGTCCTGCTGGGAGCATAGAGTATTCGTAGGACTCAGCAACACACACAGAATGCTGGAGGAACTCAGAGGCCAGGGGCATCTATGAGAAAGAGTAGACAGTGGGCATTTTGGGCTATGAACCATCAGCAGGACTGGAAAGGAAGGAGGAAGAAGTCAGAATAAGAAGGTGTGGGGAGGGGAAGTACAAAGGAGGCAGGCTATAGGTGAAACTGGGAGAGGGGGAGGGGGTGACGTTGATCAGCGGGAGATAAAGGGCTGGAGAAGGGGGAATCTGATAGGAGAGGACAGAAGGCCATGGAAGAAAGGGAAAAGGGAAGAGCACCAGAGGGAGGTGATGGACAGGTAAGGAGATCGGGTGAAAGAGGAAATGGAAATGGAGAATGATAAAGGAGAAGGGGTGGGTGCGATTATTGGAAGTTTGAGAAGTCAATGTTCATGCCATCAGGTTGGAGGCTACCCAGGCGGAATATAAGGTGTTGTTCCTCCAACCTGAGTGTGGCCTCATTGTGGCAATAGAGGAAGCCATGAACTGACATGTGGGAATGGGACTGGGAAGTAGAAGTGAAATGGTTGGACACCGGGAGATCCCGCTTTTTGTAGCAGATGGAGGAAAGCTGGTTGACAAAGCGGTCTCCCAATTTACTTCAGGTCTCACTGACACACAGGAGCTGAGTTCCTCCAGCGTTTTGTGGGTGTTGCTTTTGATCTCCAGCACCTGCAGATTTTCTGGTGTTTTGTATTTTTAGGAATCTTCCCTGTAGACTTCCTAATTACTCTGACTACCTCACTAGGTAATTAACAGTGGTGAAGACATCAACATCCACCCTATTATATATGAAGGGGAGATGATCAGACTTTCTCACTGTAAATGGTTATTATTTTTTGTTTCGTGATACAGCAAGGAGTGGGCCTATCCAGCCCTTTGAGCATGCTGCCATAGCAACCCACAACCCCAATTAACCATAACATAATCACAGGACAATTTACATTCCCAATTAACCTACCCAGTATTCCTAAAGACTGTGGGAGGAAATGGGAGCAATTGGGGAAAAGCCATTCATTCCACTGGAGGATGTATGGAGACTCCTTATGGAACGGTGTCGGAATTAAACTGCGAGTCTGGAACACCCCAAGCTGTAACAGTGTTGTGTCCATAAGTGATACTTTGTGATGTCAATGCTTTGTTAACCAGGACAAAGGTGTCTGAGATCATTATGTACCCAGAGAGAATAGCACACCACATGTTCTCACAGGTAAGGTAGTCCAAATCAAGAGGAGATAGAACAAAGGTGATTTTCTAAAGAACTAAAGCTGATGCAAGGATTTTGTTTATTTTTCTCTATGCACCACTAATTGGCATCTGAATTCACTGGACAACAGGCCAAGTAAATTCTTTCAGGCCTCAGTGTCGCTAAGCACGTTAGCTACCAAAACTTGGTTCCAGATCATCAGGTTCCAGATGCCAGACTTGGTCTCAGTGTTTGCTAATCTATTTGCCTGATCGGGGCCTTCGATCTCCTTCTTGGATCAACTCAGGATTATATTTTTGATCCGAGTTCCAAATTCTGGGATTTAGATAGCTGAATCTTGGGAGTGTCTGTGAGCTTTTCTATCACAGGCAGATCTCAAGGATTGCTTTGAGTCAGTGGACTGGACCATGTTCAAGCACTCATCTGTGGATCTCAATAAATACATCAAAGACTTTATTAGAACTTCTGTGTATGAGCGTGTCCCTACGAAATCATTCAGGGTCTTCCCCAATCAGAAGCCCTGGTTGAAAAATGAAATTCAGAATTTGCCATTGGCCAGATCAAAGGCATTCATGTCTGAAGATCAAGAATACTATAACTGGTGTAGGTATGATCTCCAGAAAGCCATCTCACGAGTGAAGTGGAGTTTCTGGACTAGACTGGAATCAATGAGGGATGCTGGACAGTTGTGGCAGAGTTTGAATGCCATAACCTTAAATTAAATTAGGTAACACAGGGGCCAGCAGGGCTCGTTTCCAGATAAGCTCAATACCTTCTATGCTCGCTTTGACCAACAGAACAGGGAGGAACCATTGCGCACTTCTGCAGCTTCTGATGATCTTTTGGTCCTAGTATCTGAAGATGATGTGCAGTCTGCCTTCAAGAGAGTGAATCCAAGGAAAGCATCTGGTCCAGATAGAGTACCTGGCTGAGTACTGAAGACCTGTGCTGACCAACTGGCTGGTGTGTTCACGGATATCTTCAGCCTCCCTCTACAGCAGTGGTACCCAACTGCTTTCAGTGGGCTTCAATCATGCCAGTGCCCAAGAAGAGCATGGTAACCCGTCTAAATGACTATTGCCCAGTGCCACTCTCAACCACAGTGATGGAAGTATTTTCAAAGGCTGGTGTCAAAGCATATCAGCTCCTGTCTGAGTGGTGAATTGGATCTGCTCCAGTTTGCCTACCAGAGCAAACAGGTCGACAGCAGATGCATCTCTTTGGCTCTTCACACAACCCTGGGACACCTGGACAGCAAAGATGCATACATCAGGATGCTCTTTATCGACTACAGCTCAGCATTTAATACAATCATCACATTGAAACTAATCAGGGAACCCCAAGACATTGGCCTCAATATCCCATTCTGCAATTGGACCCTGAAGACCCTAAACGGTTCAGATTTGCAACAGCATCTCCTCCACAATCTGCATCAGCACAGATGCTTCGCATGTGTGCTTAGCCCCCTGCTCTACTCCCTTTACAGCTGTGACTGCGTGGCTGAGTACAGATCCAACACCATATACAAGTTTGCTGATGACACCGCTGTCGTGGGCCATATCGAAGGTGGTGACAAATCAGCACACAGGAGGGAGATTGAAAATTTGGCTCAGTGATGTAGTAACAACAACCTCTCACTCAATGCCGGCAAGACCAAGGAACAGATTGTAGACTTAAGGAGAGGGAAACCAGAGGTCCATGAGCCAGGAATCATTGGAGGATCGGAGGTGGGCAGAGTCAGCAACTTTAAATCCCTGGGTGTCACTATCTCAGAGACCCTGGCCTGGACTCATCATATAAATGTAATTGTACGGAAAGCACACACCTCTTCTTCCTTAGACAGCTGCAAGATTCAGCATGACATCAAAAACCTTGACCACTATAGCCATGTAGTGGAAAGTGTGCTGACTGGCGGCATTATGGCCTGGTATGGGAACGCCAATGCCTCTGAGCAGAAAATCCTACAAAAAGTAGTGGATTCAGCCCGGTAAAGCCCTCCCAACCACTGAGGACATCTACATGAAACAATATCATAGGAAAGCAGCGTCCATCATCAGAGCTCCTCGCCACCCAGGCCATGGTTCCTTCTTGCTGTTCCATCAGGCAAAAGGTACAGGTGCCTCAGGGCTCGGACCACCAGGTTCAAGCACAGTTACTACCCCTCAACCATCATATTCTTGAACAAAAGGGGACAATTATACTCATCTATTGAGGTGTTCCCACAACCAACGATCTCACTTTAAGGACCCTCTATCTTTTTTACTTCATACTCTCTATATTAATTGCTATTTGTTTATATTTGCATCTCAACAGTTTATTATCTTCTATGCGCTTGCTCTGTCACTGATCCTGCTTACAGTTACTATTCTATAGACCGCTGACTGTGCCCGCAGTAAAAACGAATCGCAGGGTACGTACGTGATAAATTTTACTTTGAACTTTGAGATCGACCGGCTCCCATTCGCTCCGTCTGCGCTTGCAAACACGCCCTGCGGATTGGCGGAGAAAGCGCTGGAGATATCAGCCACGACTGTCTCCGAACCCAGAAACCCATCTGCCCATCCTGGCCCCGGGGAGACGTACACACAGCGGAAATGGCGCTAGCTATTTTGTTTATAAGCCAGAAATTCCCCGGGGCCCGGGTGCCGATTATGGGGTGGGGGGCAGGGCTGGCCAGTCCCAGGCTGTAGAGATGCAGTGTTTTCTGAATAGCTTGTACCTCACTCGGACAGAAGGGCCCAATCCCGATGACACCGCCGCCCCAAAACCCGTACCTACTGGATCCTCCGGACGGGAGCCTTTCGTCCACTGAGCGCATGCGCAGTCTTCGGGCCAGCCCGTCTTCCTCTCAGCGCCTGCGCACTCCACCCGCAATTCCCCGACGGCGAATTCCGAAGTGCGGGGATTTCTGGAAAAGTACTGTTGGAAATGTCTGCTCACCTCTGCAACATGTCTTAAATACAGTCAACGTTTTTATGTGGAGAACTCAGCAGCTGCTTTAAACCAGAAAGCTCCCATAAAAAAGTAGCCTCAATATCAACAATCATTCCGTGTCGAAGTGGAAGTTAACACACACAGATGCAGAAATATGTTTTCATCGAATCAGCTTCCAAACGGTGATCTTACATTGTTGCCATGTCCCCCTTTTCTGACTTCTACCTCTTCCTCCCAATTATTCCCCCCCCCCCACACACACACACACACACACACACCACACTCTTCGCCCCAGCACTTCTGGACTCTCAAAGCCCTGCCCTGCGCTGAAAACTCTTTGGTTCTGAACCCTGATTCACTGGGCATCAATCCAATTGTTCTCCAGTCTGCTCTCTGACGTTAGAGAATTGGGGTGTACAGTATTACAACAATTTTCTGACGTGTTCACACGTTGAATATCTGAATGAAACCCTGCACACAGTCAGAGAGGTGAACGGGTTCTCTGTGGCGTGAACTCACTGATGTGTCTTCGGGCTGGATGCCTTAACCCATCCCTTCCCACAAACGGAACAAGTGAACGGCCTCTCCCGGGGCCTTGCAGGTGAGATGGCCCAGTGAATCCCTTCCAAAATGAGAACGTGTGAATGAGATCTCAGTACTGTCAACACACCGGCGATTTATCAGGTCAGATCATGAACTCACGCCTCATGTAAGTCAGCTGATCGCCCGATCCCCAGTGAAGATATGCTGGTGTACCCGGAGAGAATTGAAGAAAAAAAAGTGGCAGAAGATATAAGGCGAGTGGAGCAGGGGCTAGCACACAGACCTGTGATGCAGCTGTGTGGATGGTGATTGTGGAGGGGATGCTCCAATCCTTACTGACTGGAGGATGTGAGAGAGGAAATCGCGGATCAGTTGCACAAGGAGGGATTGAGGCCGAGTCCTGGAGATTAGTTTCCAGGGGATGATAGTGTTAAATGCTCATCTGTAGTCAATGAAGACCATCCTGATGTCTGCATCTTCACTGTCCAGATGTTCCAGAGCCGAGCGGAGAGACAAACAAATGACACCAGCTGTTGACTTGCAACTTGTAGCGGACCCGAGTCACCCCTCAGCAGGAGCTCAGGAGCTGATATGCTTCGTGACTAACTTCATCAGGAGTCATAGTGGACGTCAGTACTGCCGGACGATCGTCACTGAGGCAGGTTACAGCATTGGTCGTGGGGAACTGTATGATTGAAGCCTCAGACGGTGAAGCCAGAGATGAAATCTTTCTCTTCTGTGCTTGCAAATATAGCTTTCCACTTTGCAAGCCATTATATATTAGCCGCCCTTAAGGACTTTGTAGGAATTTGATCGGGAACATATCGCAGTGCACGATGCAGAGGAGTGGTGTTGTCAGAGGAGTCAAAGGTGTTTTTATTGAAGAAACAGGCAGCCAGGGTCAGGCAGGTAAATACGGGTCAATGAACATGAAGATGCCAGGTTTGAATGTGGCACCAACACAGAGGCTTTGTACAAGAAGCGTCAGAGTCGCCTCTACTTCCTGAGGAGTTTGGGGTCCCTTGCCTTCACATGTTCTACCAGTCTGCTGTCGCCAGTACAATCTTCTATCTGGTAGTGTGCTCGGATAGTGGATCAGAACGGGTGATGCCATCAGGCTCAATAAACTGATTAGAAAGGCTGGCTCTGTTCTAGGAGTCAAACTGGACACTCTGGAGGCTGTGGTAGAACAAAGGACCCTACGGAAAATCCTGGCAATTATGGACCACGTTTCTCAAACTCTGCATGCCACCTTGGCTGAACAGAAGAGCACTTTTAGTAATAGATGAAGACAACTGCGCTGCTCCAAAGAGCGTGATATGAGGTCATTTTTACCCTCGCTCATGAGGCTCGATAATGAGTCAACCTACAGCCGGGCAAGTGATTACCCCACCCCCATCCCGATTGGACTGTTTGAGGTAACTTATCTTTATTATTTGTTACTTCTCTTGTAATATTTGTATATTTGTGCACTTGTAATGTTGCTGTGACACTGTAATTTTCTTTGGGATCAATAAAGTATCGATCTATCTAATTATCTAATATAATACTAATTCATTATAAGGTCCCAGAGCAACACAACACGGACACAGGACCCTGCCCCAGTGAGTTCCATGCCAATGAAAATAGGTGACATGGTGGACAATGAACAAACTTTAGCAAAATTATCAGGGTCAAGACAGAGCAAATGGAATTTCATTCATTTAAAAGAAAGACGTTGCATTTTGGAAAGTCGTACACAGGTAGAAATTTCACGCTGCATAGCAGGGCCCTGATGAGCGAACAGAGTACATGGTTCCCTGACAATGGAGTCACAGGTAAAGACTTTGGTGAAGAAGGTCTTTGGAACGGCGATCTTCGTAAGTCGGGGCATAGTGGGAGGTCATGGTGCATTCCTATCAGATGCTGGTGAGGCCGCACTTGGAGCTTTGCTTACCTTTTACAAGGAAAATCTTATTAAACAGGCAAGGACTTTATTTTTTGGCTTAGCAAACCTCTCCCCGCAACTCGGGCCATATACTCCTGGCAACATCTGCGGAAATATTTTTTTTCTGCATTATTTCCGTTTAAGAATATCCATCCTGGATCAAGGTGATCAAAGTTGTGTACGCCACTCCAAGTGTTGCTTTAGGCAAGTCACTGTCAGATTCTCCGCAGCATGCAAACAAGCAAACATACCCATGGCATCAGTGCCATGAAAATCAGAACTGGGTTTATCATCACCGTCTTGCGAGGGTTCACCCGCCTGAAAGATGTTCCATCACCACCCTCCGAGACTGAGATCACAGCGTCGTGGGAAGGAGTTTCTTTGCGCTCTCCAGTGGCTCCAGATTCTGTGCCACATTTTTGTTGTGTGTGTGTGAGGTTGTGTCTGTGTGTGAATCCCCTACCCTGAATATACATGTCTCTTTCTCTGTGTGGCACAATTCAGAACATCCCTTATTAAAGAGCAGCTTTTGTTTTCACAAATCTCCATCAGTTGGAAAATACAACTTGATAGGCATAAGTCCCCAAAACATAGGAGCAGAATTAGGCCATCTGTTCCTTCGAGCGATCAAGGCTCATATATGTCTCCCTCAAACCCAACGTTTGACACCCTTGACCTGGGACCCATCATCCACCGACTTGAATATATCCACTGACTTCGCCTCCAGAACCATACCTCCACAATGTTGTAAGGGATGGGATCAAAAACACAGAGACCGATAAGAAAGAACAATCACTAAAAGGGTCTCGGCCCGAAACGTCGACTGTTCATTCATCTCCACAGATGCTGTCTGACCCTCTGAGTTCCTCCGGCAATTTGTGTGTTGATTTGAGAGAGGATACTTGCACGTATTGTTATTTGCAGGAGTTAATGAACGTCCACATGTCAGACTTTTCAAAGGAATAATATGTGAACTCCTGTACTTTGATGCCTGAACACAGAGAGCCCGTGCCTACACAGTTACAAACCAGTGCGCGCACGGTTCTGTGTACACACAGCCCACACAGTCACACACCGGTGCGCGCACAGTTCTGTGTACACACAGCCCACACAGTCACACACCGGTGCGCGCACAGTTCTGTGTACACACAGCCCACACAGTCACACACCGGTGCGCGCACAGTTCTGTGTACACACAGCCCACACAGTTACAAACCAGCGCGCACGGTTCTGTGTACACACAGCCCACACAGTCACGAACCAGCGCGCATTGTTCTGTGTACACACAGCCCACACACCGGTGCGCGCACAGTTCTGTGTACACACAGCCCACACAGTCACGAACCAGCGCGCACGGTTCTGTGTTCACACAGCCCACACAGTCACACACCGGTGCGCGCACGGTTCTGTACCCCAACACTTTACAGAACCAGCTACACCCATGGACATAGCGTTAAAGAGAGAACTAGAGCAGCAAAGGAGTTTAAAGACGTCCTGTTCTATCTACACAGCGTCCTGGTAAGACTGTCCCTGGAATATTGTGCATACGGCTGCTCTCCCAGCTTAAGGAATGGGAGATATGTGAGGTCGGGAGCACAACGAAGGTCTCCCGGATTCGTTCATTCGACCAGCTGGGTGGGTGGGTGGGGGGGGGGTTGTTGTTGGATTGTCCCGCAGGAAGAGATGAATCAGACCGGCCTGTAGTTTCTGGAGTTCATGAGACTGACAGAAGATCTCATGGTGAATCCTTCTGGCGCCCAACAGGGTGAATGTGTGTGTGTGGGTGACTGGTTTTGGGGGAGGGGAGTTGGTGGGTATTGTGTGAGGACAGGGGGGGTGGGGAAGGGTCGCTTGGTTTTGGATATGAAAGGAAATGAAGGAGGAGGACGAGTTCGTGAGTTGGGGAATACAGATGGAAGTCATAACCCAGCTTCACACAGAAATCCCTACACTATCCGTCCCCCCCCCACACACACACACAGACACACACACACAAACACACACATACACAAGCACACACACACAGACACACACACATACACACACGCGCGCGCAGTAAGACACACACTGTCCATTCTTCAGGGATCTGCTCACCTCTGTCGCCTCTTTGGCTTCCCCGGAACATCTCCCCTCTCTCCTGGTGATTCACTAAGATTTCCCCGTACTAACCTCCTCACGAACTACGCTCTCCTATCACCAATTGGGCTGGCCCCTTCCCCGTCATGCTGGCACTCCTCCCACCCCCAGTCAACCCCCATCCCTTCTGCGGTCACCTCCCGCGCCCGGTTGTGCTGCAGAGCCACCACCCCGAACACACACCCACGGCATCTGCTCTCGCTCCCAAACAAATCCACCGTCGGCTGCCCAACCCACTGACTTCAGGATGATGGGGCCTTTTTTGCTGCCTCACTCTCCATCCTCCAGTCAGACAGACACCTGGAATCACACCTTCCAAAAATGAGTCATTGGTGTTGACAATGATACCCCGGGGCTCCGCTCGTCTCACCACCCCTGGGACCTGTCCTCACCCCACTAATTAACATCATGCCCCTCACACCCAATTCGCCCCCACCGGGACCTGCCCTTCACCATTCAATAGTCAACGAGCCTCCGTCTCCATTGACCCCATCGCCCTAGGACCGATCTCTCCTCTGTAATCTCGCTGCACCCCCTTCCAAATTAACCCTCTCCCCACCTCCAGCTCCCTCAGCACATGAAAAAGAAGTTGACTGGATTTAAGACATATTGCAGAGGTGAGCAGACATTTCCAATGGTACTTTTCCAGAAATCTCTGCACTTCGGAATTTGCCGTCGGGGAATTGCGGGCCGAGTGCGCAGGCGCTGAGAGGAGCAGGTTGGGCCGAAGACTGCGCATGCGCACAATAGAGGACAGGTTCCGGAGGTTCAGCGGCAGGTAGGAGCGGGGTTGAGGGTGGAGGTGTCCGAGTGAGGTACAAGCTATTCAGAAAACACAGTGTCTCTACACTCTGGGACTGTCCAGCTCTTCCCCCCACCCCTCTCTCTCGCTGCCCGTGACCAGCACCCTGGCCCCGGGGAATGTCTGGCTGATAAACAAAGTTGCTAGCGCCATTTCTGCTGTGCGTTCGTCTCCCTGGGATCAGAATCGGGAGATGAGTAGATAGGTTTCCGAGTTTGGAGGCAGCCGTAGCGGATATTTCCAGCGCTTTCTCCGCCAATCCGCAGGGCGTGTTTGGAAGCGCAGACGGAGCGAATGGGAGCCGGTGGATGACAAAGTTCAAAGTAAGATGTATCAAAGTACGTACATACCACCATACACACACCATACCTGAGATTCTTTTTTTACTGCGGGCACAGTCTGCGATCTATAGAATAGTAACTGTAAACAGGATCAGTGACAGAGCAAGAGGTTTGAAGACAACAAACTGTTGAAATAAGTAGCGATAAATATAAGGTATGAAGTAACAAGATAGGCCGTAGAGTGAGATCATTGGTTGTGGGGGAGAAGAGATTGTGACCTGAGGAGCTCGGGTGATCGGTGCTGCTTTCCTAAGACAGAGTTTCATAGATAAATTGGAGCTGAACCAGGTCACCATGCAGGCAAGAGCTGATGTGCTTCAACACCAGCTTCTCAAAACACTTCTGCACTATGGATATAGGAGCACCTGTGCAATAGTCTTTGAGACAGGTCACCACGTTCTTCTTGGGCACTGGTATGAGTGAAGCCTACTTGAAGCAGCTGGGTACCTCACACTGCCAGAGCGAGAGGTTGATGATATCTGTGAAATCACCAGCCAGTTCCTCATCACAGGTCTTCAGTACTTGGCCAGGAACTCCATGCGGACTGGATGCTTTCCTTGGATTCACTCTCCTGGAGGCTGCCCGCACGTCACCTTCCGATACCGAGACCAAAAGGATCATTTGCAGATGAGGAGATGTGCGATGGCTCCTCCCTGTGGTGGTGGTCAAAGCAAGCATAGAAGGCATTGAGTTCCTCTGGAAGTGAAGCTCTGCTGTTCCCTATATCACTTGGTTTAACTTTGTATGGCATTCAAACCCTTCCACGGCTGTCAAGCATCCCTCGTTGATTCCAGTCCGGAATCTGCAGTCCACTCATGAGATGGTTTTCTGGAGATCATATCTGTACCACTTGTAGTACTCTTGATATCTAGACTTGAATACCTCCGATCTGCTTCTCAACAAATTCCAGGTTTCAGGGCTCCTGTTTGGGGAAGACCCTGAGTGATTTCATGCAGACACACTCAACTACGGCAGTTCTAATAAAGTCTGTTACAACCTGGTGTATTCATTCAGATCTACAAATGAGTGCTTGAACATGGCCCGGTCCACTGATTCAAAGCAATCCTGTAACCTTTTCTCTGCCTCCCGTGACCACCTCTTTGTTGTCTTAATCTCTGGTGCCTTACTTTTTAGGCTCTTGTTTATAGCAGGTAGCAGGAGTGCAGCCAAATGGTCCAGTTTGCCAAAATGTGGTCTGTGAAGGGAATGATAGGTATTCATTATCGTAGTGTAGCAGTGGTCTAGTGTGTTGGGACCTCTGGTGCAACAGGTTATGTGCTGGTGATAACTGGGCAGGGTTTTCTTCAAGCAGGTCTGGTTGAAGGCGTCGACAATAGTTTGAGATGTGTCAAGATGAGCTGTTTCTGCCTTCAGATGGCATTAAGCAGTGTTCTGAGTGCTTGCTTGTAGTCAGCCACTGGTGGTAGATAAACTGCAGTCAGATGAGAACTCCTGAGGCAAATCAAATGGTCTACATTTCATTGTTAGGTGTTCTAAGTCAGGGGAACAAGCAGTCAACGAAACCCCCAAGTCAATACGCCAAAGAGTGTTGACTAAACTGCACACGCCACTACCCTTTCTCTACCAGAGTTCACGGTTCAATCCACTCTGAAAATCATAAAAACTTCAGGTCTAATTGCTTTGTCTGGCCAAGTCTTGGTACAGCAAATCATTGAGATCTGCCTCTGAAACAAAAGCTCGCAGACACTGCTGAGATTCAGCTATCCAAAGCCAAGAATTTGGAACTTGGATCAAAAACTATAATTCTAAGTTGATCCCGCAAGGAGATCTAAGGCCCCGATCAGGCAAATACATTAGCAAACATTGAGATCAAGTCCGATGTCCAGAACCCGATGATGTCCCAGTCTTGGTAGCTAACGTGCTTAATGACACTGAGGCCTTAAAGAACTTACTTGGCCTGTTGTCCAGTGAATTCAGATGCCAATTAGTGGTGCATAGAGAAAAATAAACAAATTCCTTGCATCAGCTTTAGTTCTTTAGAAAATCACCTTTGTTCTATCTCCTCTTGATTTGGACTATCTTACCTGTGAGAACATGTGGTGTGCTATTCTCTCTGGGTACATAATGATCTCAAACACCTTTGTCCTGGCTAACAAAGCATTGAGATCACAAAGTGTCACATATGGACACAACACTGTTACAGCTTGGGGTGTTCCAGACTCGCAGTTTAATTCCGACACCGTTCCATAAGGAGTCTCCATACATCCTCCAGTGGAATGAATGGCTTTTCCCCAATTGCTCCCATTTCCTCCCACAGTCTTTAGGAATACTGGGTAGGTTAATTGGGAATGTAAATTGTCCTGAGATTATGTTATGGTTAATTGGGGTTGTGGGTTGCTATGGCAGCATGCTCAAAGGGCTGAATAGGCCCACTCCTTGCTGTATCACGAAACAAAAAATAATAACCATTTACAGTGAGAAAGTCTGATCATCTCCCCTTCATATTTAATAGGGTGGATGTTGATGTCTTCACCACTGTTAATTACCTAGTGAGGTAGTCAGAGTAATTAGGAAGTCTACAGGGAGCAGTCCTAAAAATACCAAGCTATCCGTCTGTTTAGGTACCATATCTGATGTGGACTTTGGTGACCATGGTCTTCCATAGAGATCTATCCTACATTTTTTGGATGACTTCCATTTCCTCGATGTGTAGCCACCTGGCTATGCTTTTGATGTACATAATCCGAGGTCTTCCTCTAGGTTTACTCCCCTCAATCTTTCCAGAGAGTATGAGTTTTTCTAGTTCTAGAGGAAATCTGTAGATGCTGGAAATCCAAAGCAACACCCACAAGATTCTGGAGGTACTCAGTTTCCGGTGGGCTCCTGTATATCGGTGAGACCCGACGTAGACTGGGAGACCGCTTCGTTGCTCTATCTGCCACAAAAGTGGACTTCCCCGGTAGACAACTATTTCAATTCTACTCCCCATTCCGACATGTCAATCCATGGCTTCCTCAACTTCCACAATGAGGCCACACTCAGGTTGGAGGATCAACGCCTTATATTCCACCTGGGTAGCCTCCAACCTGATAGCATGGACATCAGTTTTCCAAACTTCTGGTAATTTCATTCCCCCTTTCCTCACCATTCCCCATTCTTGTTCCCCTCTTTCATCTTCTCTCCTTACCTGCCCATCAACACCCTCTGGTGCTCCTCCCCCTTCCCTTTCTTCCATGGTCTTCTGTCCTCTCATATCAGATTCCCTCTCTGTTCCTCCTATCGGATTCAAATAGGTGTGTGCAGAATAGATTGTCAAAATACACCTTATTGAAAAGTTACAGAGACCAGTGCTCTGTACCTCCCTCTGCAACTAGATCCTCATCTTCCTGAGTGGTAGACTACAATCTGTGTAGATTGGGAACAGCATCTCCACCTCGCTGACAATCAACACTGGTGCACCACAGGGATCTGTGCTTAGCCCACTGCTGTACTCTCAATACACCCATGACTGTGTGGTTGGGGTTAGCTCAAATGGCATCGGTAAATTTGCTATTGACACAACCATTGTTGGCAGAGTCTCAGATGGTGATAAGAGGGCGTGCAGCAGCTGGCGGAGTGGTGCTGCAGCAACAACCTGGCACTCAACGTCATTAAGACCAAAGAACTGATTGTGGACTTCAGGAAGGGTCAGGCGAGGGAGCATGAACCAATCCTTATGGAGGGATCAGAAGTGGCGAGAGTGAGCAGTTTCAAGTTCCTGGGTGTTAAGATCTTGGAGAATCTAACCTGGCCACAGTATGTGGAATGCAGCTGTAAAGAAGGCAAGACAGTGGCTATATTTTGTTAGCAGTTTGAGGAGAATTGGTTTGTCAACTGATCTCTGTAATAAGCCTCAACAAATGGACTGTGGAGAGCATTCTGACTGGCTACATCACCAGATGGTATGGTGGGTCATGGGGCGGATGGCGGGGGGGGAAGTGTTACTACACAAGATGAAAGTAAGTTGCAGAAACTTGTAAACTTAGTCAGCTCAATCATGGGTACTAGCCTCCATAATATGCAAGAAACCTTCAAGGAGCACTTCTTTAGGAAGGCAGCATCCATCATTAAGAATCTCCATCACCTAGGATGTGCCCTCTTCACACTGTTATCACCAGGAAGGAGGTACGGAAGCCCGAAGACACACACTCAGCAATTCAGGAACACT
The DNA here is from genome assembly GCF_963921235.1 of Mobula hypostoma. Taxonomy (NCBI): domain Eukaryota; kingdom Metazoa; phylum Chordata; class Chondrichthyes; order Myliobatiformes; family Myliobatidae; genus Mobula; species Mobula hypostoma. The sequence continues at coordinate 609,729 of NW_026948136.1, read as the reverse complement.
TTCTTCCCCTCTGCCATACAATTTCCAAATGGACATTGAACCCATGAACACTACCTCACTACCTTTTATTTCTGTTTTTTGCACTACCCTTATTTTGACTTAACCATATAATAGACATATATAAACCTAATGTAACTCAGTTTTTTGTTTGTTCTCTATAGTTACAGTATTTAATCAGGACATTTATTGTACAGCTTCCATAAAGTTAACAAATTTCACAACATGTGCCAGTGATATTAATCCTAATTGTCACTCTGATTCCGATTCTCCGGCCTTTAACTCTTTCAGCAATCAACTTCACCCCTCCCCCTCTCCCGGTTTCACCTTTCACCTTGTCAACGGTGATCAACCTGATGTAATGAAACACAGTTGATTCTTTTCCACCTCTATTAGTAGCAAGCTACGAGAGAGAACCTTCCTTCTGCACTCACAGAGAGCCAGCCATGGAAGTCTCTCTCCCGAAGCACAGAGGTACAGAGTTTTTTATACTGTCTTTGTCATGAAAGACTAGCAACAGTGATAGTCCAAGACAAAGGCCACTTAATCACCTAAAACTGAGGTAAATGTACGAGAAAGAATACTTAATCACATCAGGCAGAGGTAAACAGAGAACAGAGTATAATTAATTCTCACATCCTGCATGTCCTTGTCTGGACACTCAGCATTTACATGTTAGCAGGACAGATTGATCCTTTAACATCTTAATACAAAAGAACAGTCAGATCAACACATATTCCAGCTACTCAAATAGAGCAGAACTTAATAATTTAGATAGGAGACTCTACTGAAATGAAAGGAATGCCCTGCCTTATCTCCACTTTTTGTCGAAACCAAAAAGGTGTGAAAAGTCAGGAGATATCCTCTTGTGGGTCTGTGTGAGCTTTTAATCCTTATCTCACCCCAAAGAACAGCTGCTCAGACATGCTGCAGCTATTCTCAAACCAGAATACACAGATTCAACCTTAACCATTATTTACAGGAAACTGAGAATCCCCTTAAAGCCTTGTCAACCTGCCCCCTTGTACTTCTTCCTCCCCTCCTCCCACCTTCTTATTCTGATTTATACCCTTTCCTTTCCAGTCCTAATGAAGTGTCTTAACCCGAAATGCCCACGATTTACTCTTTTCCATAGACATCTCCTGGCCTGCTCAGTTCCTCCATGTTCTGTGTGTGTGTGTGGCTGAGTCCTACAAATATTACGTGCTCCTAGTACGACAGTGCAACATGCCCAGAACTTTAAAGTTCTACTGATGGAGAGAGACAAACTGAGCTAAGTGACAACTGAAGACAGACAGAAATGTCTCATCTGAAATGCTGACCTTCACCCATTGATGTCTTTTCTAAATCTTTTTACAGGACAGAAAATGCAAAGGATTTGTGTACGGCAATCTCAAACACAGCAATATGATCTGCCCTATTTGCCACCACTTGAATACCTTTCACCTGTGAATGTGGAGGAAGCGAAGCTGAAGAGGACAGCACACCAATCGCAGCAAGTAGAATCCAAACATATAGGTTCACTTGCTCTCTGAGATTTGGATAAACCACCTTGAGTTAAACCTGGTAAAGTGTCCAGTTATTGACGAAGAAGACAGATATTTCCTTTGTACCACCAGTGTATCAGTTGTTGACTGTCAGTGAAATCCATTGGAACCGGGGTGCTGAGAACACAACAGACTGGTTCACTCGAGATCACTTCTTCATTGATTGTGTGAGGATTCACTACATCTGACATCTAACTTTATGAATTAACAGCAGGGCGATATCAGTTACTTGTTCTTCGCGTGGGAAGGGATTCTTTCACTCAGCCCACCCACAGTCACACCAGTGACTTCATACTGTGCAAAGGCCATTCACCTGCTCTGCCATCTAAGAGGGGATATACTCAGTCATCCAGGTACAACACTGAGTTCATACCATAGTTAAACAGTTCACCTGTTCTAACTGGAATGTGATTCATACTCTCATCCATGCTGAAGACACATCAAAAATTTCACACCAGTGAGAGGCTGTTCACATTCTCTGTATGAAGAGTTTCACATACTCAGTCCATCCGTGGAGCAATCAGTGAGTTCTGTGTGTGGGAAGGGGTTCAGTCACTGATCACACATGATGAGTCACTCGGGGGAGAGACCGTTCACGTGCTCAGATTGTGGGAGGGGATTCACTCAGTCCAGCCACCTGCACACACACCAGTCAGTTCATACTGGAGAGAGACCATTCACCTGTTCAGATTGCGGGAAGGGATTTACTCAGTTGTCCAACCTTCAGAAACACCAGCGAGTTCACACTGGAGAGAGACCATTCACCTGCCCTGAATGTGGGAAGGGATTCATTCAGTCAAGCCACCTACAGACACACCAGTCTGTTCACACTGGGGAGAGACCATTCATCTGCTCAGATTGTGGGAAGAGGTTCACACAGTCATCTAATTTGCAGAAACACCAGCGAGTTCACACTGGGGAGAGACCGTTCACCTGTTCTGAATGTGGGAAAAAATTCAGTAACTCGTCCAGCCTGATGGACCACCAGCGTGTTCACTCTGGGGAGAGACCATTCACCTGCTCTCAATGTGGGAAGGGATTCACTCAATTATCTAATCTACGAGCACACCAGCGAGTTCACACTGGGGAGAGACCTTTCACCTGCTCCGAGTGTGGGAAGGGCTTCAATTACTCGTCCAACCTGATGAACCACCAGCGCGTTCACTCTGGGGAGAGACCATTCACCTGCTCTGAATGTGGGAAAGGGTTCACTCAATTATCTCACCTGCAGGCACACCAGCGAGTTCACACTGGAGAGAGACCATTTGTCTGCTCAGATTGTGGGAAGAGGTTCAGTAACTCATCCAACCTGATAATGCACCAACGTGTGCACACTGAGGAGAGGCCATTTTCGTGCTCTGAATGTGGGAAGGGATTCATTAATTCAGGCCAGCTAGAGACACACCAAACGGTTCACACTGGGAAGAGACTGTTCAGCTGCTCAGAATGTGGGAAGAGTTTTACTCAGTTATCCAACCTGCAGAAACACCAGCGAGTTCACACTGGGGAGAAACCATTCACCTGCTCTGAATGTGGGAAGAAATTCAGTAACTCATCCAACCTGATGATGCATCAACGTGTTCACTCTGGGGAGAGGCCGTTCACCTGCTCCGAGTGTGGGAAGGGATTCACTCAATTATCTAATCTGCAAGCCCACCAGCGTGTTCACACTGGGGAGAGGCCGTTCACCTGCTCCGAGTGTGGGAAAACATTCAGTAACTCATCCAATCTGATGAAGCACCAGCGAGTTCACTCTGGGGAGAGGCCGTTCACTTGCACTGAATGTGGGAAGGGATTCACTCGATTATCTCATCTTCAAGCCCACCAGCGCATTCACACGGGAGACAGACCGTTCACCTGCTCTGAATGTGGGAAGACATTCACTAACTCATCGACTGTAGTGAGACACCAGCGCGTTCACTCTGGGGAGAGACCGTTCACCTGCATTGAATGTGGGAAGGGATTCACTCAATTAATTAATCTGAAAGCACATCAGCGAGTTCACTCTGGGGAGAGGCCATTCACCTGCTCTGAATGTGGGAAGGGATTCACTCAATTAATTAATCTGAAAGCACACCAGCGGGTTCATACCAGGGAGAGACCATTCACCTGCTCTGAATGTGGGAAGAGTTTTACTCAGTTATCCAACCTGCAGAAACACCAAAGAGTTCATACGGGAGAGGCCATTCACCTGCTCTGAATGTGGGAAGAAATTCAGTAACTCATCCACTCCATTGAGACAACAATGAGTTAACTATAGGGAGATACTGTTTACCTGCTCTGAATGTGGGAAGAGATTCACTCAGTTATCTCATCTGCAAGCCCACCAGCAAGTTCCCTCTGGGGAGAGATCTGCTCTGAATGTGAGAAGTGAATGACTCAGTCATCCAGCCTTATGAAGTACTCTACATACACGTGCTGGATGTTTAGCCAACATCCTGGCTGAATGCAGAGGCAAATTCAAAAGTGACAATTCAGTGTTAGAATGCAATTACTGCCCCTGCTCGTCCCACCCAGTTCTGTACCCTGGTCAGTGGACATGGGAGGAGTTGCTTCCTCTGATGTGGACCATTAATGGTTCTGGAGTTTAATATTCTGATTCTCTGACAAATAAATCAGTTTTAAACTTATTTTGGGAATTAAGTGCATGCACAACAGAACCAGTATATAATAGGGTGTCAACTCAGCCCAGTTGGTCCCTGACAGGGTTTCTGATCCAGCACAGAGCTTTTATATCTGTCCCTGCTCTTCACCTCCCTGTGGTGGTGGGTTCCAAATTGTCACCACTCTGTGGGTGAAGAGGTTTCTCTTCAAAGAAATTCTCTGGGAGAAGAAGAAGACAAGCTCAGTGCAATTACATCTGAAATAATCTTCGTATGTTCTCCCCATGGAATACTTGGGGTGTTCCCCAGGTGCTCAGGTATCCTCCCAGAGTCCAAAGATGTACCAGTTAGTAGGTTAATTGATCATTGAAAATTGTCCTGTGATTCAGTCAGGGTCAATTGGGTTTGTCAGGGATTGTTGGGGTGGCGTGGCTGGAAGATCTACAAGAGCCTACACTGCATTGTTTCACTAAATAAAGTCTCTGGGCTGAGGTAGAATGACATTGGTTATTAAACTCCTGCACCGCTCTTTTCAACATAATGGGTCATTTTCCCTATTTACCAAGGGTTGTGTGTCACACAGCTGGGTTGTTACAATACACCACTGCCCTCTAAAGTCTGAAAGCAGACTGGGGGATCATTAATTAGATGTTCAGTTGAGCAGGGTCACAATCCAGAGATGGGTCAGTAGGGGGCAGGGTTTAGAACTCTGGACACAAATATATCAGTTTTCAAACCTCAGACAAGAGGGTGTATTTCATCCCAGCTGGAAACATGCACCTGCTTTGTGTCTGAAATGTAGTTTTGTTTAAATTTCTCATTGAAGCCCATTGGAACTAGGGGCCTGAGAACACACAGCACGTTCTCACTGAAGATCAGCTGCTGAACTGCTGAGAGATTCGTCTGACCCGATGAGACACCAGAGAGCTCACAGCAGGGAAAAATCAATCACCTGCCAAGTGTGGGAAGGGAGTCAAGCAGTCATCCATCCTGCAGATACACCAGCAGGTTCACACTGGGAAGAGGTTGCTCACCTGCTCCAGGTGTGGGAAGGGATTCATTTGTTCATATCAACTGCTGGATCTCAATATCGTTCACACTGGACAGAGGCCATTCTCCCTCTCTGTGTGTGGAATGGGATTTATTCAGGCATCAGAGCTGGGAGGGGCCTTTCAGCTGCTTTAAATGAATGAAGGGAATTCCTCAGTCATCCCGCCTGCTGAAATACCAGTCAGTTCACACAGGGGAGGCAGTTTAAGTAACTCATGTTGAATTTTTAACCCCCACATTTGGTGAATTTGGCTGCAAGTTCAGTAGTGAGTGTTGGTGTCAGATTCTGCAGTCATTGCTGCTCTTCATCACACATGGAACAGATCTTTGGTCTCTGGGCACAATTGGGTTTGTTTTGTTGACATTAGATTTAATTTGACTGGAGTTTAATATTTTGAATCTGTGATGAATAAACCAGTTCAATTTTAATTCTTGTGTTTCAGATCCTTCCTGTCTTTGCTACAAACTCAGTGCACAGTAGAGAAGCCATTCTCCCCCTCTGGTCACTGCCAGTGCTCCTGTCCCACCACCCTGTACTGATGTTCTTTTGTCTCTCTCTGTTCACTCAGCTCCCCCTTCAATCCATCCCTGCCGCTCCCCTCAGTCTGTCCCTGTAGTGACGGGTTCCGAACGGTCACCGCTCTGGGTGAAGTGACCTCACCGATCACCTGGTCTCTGACAACTTGCGGCCGCTCTTCCTTCGAACTTTATTTACTTGTGTACCAGGACAACAGTCCAGTCCCCGTCACAGAACTGTTCCGAAACTTCAGCTCAGAGTTGTCACTTTTATATCGATATTGACCAACTGAAATCTTGTGCTTTAAATCCCTTATTTGGATACATAGAATACCAATCATGATACATTATTCTAGGTAGCAATAACCAAGAAGATTACACAATATTTGCTCCTTCATTTCTTTTTAATCTGTTCAAAAATGGCAAGGTAGTTTTTGTTAGAGTTACTCATTTAGGTAGAGTCCTGGTTTTAGTTAGAGTTATTGTCCGATGGAAAGTGTGTGCTTCTCACTCCTTCATCTCCTTTATCCTGTTTTGGTCTGCTCGTGTCCCCGGTGACCGTGTTTACAAAGCGAGCATTTCTCCCAAGCACCTTGCTCTGTTTAGCTGCCGCTGTTTCCACAGATGTTTCCCTTGTTTTTCCTGCAGAGCTCTGATGTTCACCATACTTTTAATCATTACTGCTGAAGGGGTATGCAGCGGGCAATTTAGCACTTAATTCCTGCTCAGTGGTAACTTATTTCTCCAACAAGTGAAGGGGCAATAATTTCCTAGATCTAAATGCAGATAAAACCGAAATGCCTTTGGTTGGTCCCAAAGCCAAAAGAGATAAACTTCTTGATTAACTTGGGAACTTGACTCCCCCTGTAAAATCAGAATTGGAAAAAGCCTGGGTGTTAACCTTGATTCAGACTTGAATTTAAAATCACACATCTAGAAAGTGGCCAGAGCAATTAAGAGATATTGCAAAGGCACGTGTGACAAGATGATCCAGGGGAGATAGACTTCAGCTAGGTTAGGACCCGGGTACTGGAGCATACGAGACTAGAATCGGGGAACGAGACGAGATTGATGGGGAGACAGGACACTGGACGAGATCCGAAAGTTGAGCTGCTGATTGAGCAACGATCTGTAGTTCAGCAGCTCTTTAAGTATTAAAATCCTGGCGTCAAAACATGGCTGCAATCAGAGGGGTAAGCCAAACCAGCTATCCATATTCTGGAGAGTTAGAGCGCCTGAACCCCTGGACGCTGGCACCGTCGGGTGCTTGTCGCGTAATTGTGTTGTAAAATTAATTCACACCTTTATTTTCACTGGCCTTCCACACCAATCTATTGACAAATTTCAATGCATTTAAACCACCACTGCTGGACTTTAAACTGAAACTAAAATGAGGGAGCACATCACTCCCATCCTGATGACCTTCCACTGGCTGCCTGTATCTTTTACAATTGATTTTAAAGTTCTCCTACTTGTTTTTAAAGCTCTCATTGGCGTGGGACCAGACTATATCACAGATGTTTCATTTCATTTCATAATCTTGTTCGAGCTCTCGGGTCTTCTGCTGTTCCTTTGAATTTAACCAATCTCCCTCAAAAGATAATTGCCACCCTCCCCTTGCTCTCACCCTCTCCTTCTCCCACATCCCTCTTTCCATCCTCCCCCTCCGTTCCTCACTCCCTCTCCCTTCCCGCCCTCCCTTGCCTTGCCCTTGCTGCCTTATCCCTCTCTCCACTCACCAATTCCCCATTCCCCACCACTCCTCTCCCTCTCACCCTCCCTCAATCACCTCTTACCTCCCCCTCACTCTCCACCTCCCTTCCCTCCCTCCCCTCCACCTGCCTTCTTTCAGGTGTAACTCGTCCCTATGGTACAGATCGTACCTTCCCAAGTAGGGATCCTGTTGACTCGTAAATCTGACCCCCTCCCCCCTACACCAGTTCCTCAGCCACGGATTCACCTGCCAGGTGATTCTATCCTTACCCTCACCAGCATGTGGCACAGGCAGCTATCCAGAGATTACTGCCCTGTTTCTCACCTTTCGAACTAGCTCCCTAAGATCTCACTTTAGGACTTCCTCACCTTATCTACCTAGGTCGTTGGTGCCAGTATGTACCTAAACGTCTGGCTGCTCCGCCGCCCCCCCCCCCCGAGAATGCCAAGGACCTGAGCCGAGACATCCTTGACATAGGCAATGGGAGGCAACACAACATCCGGGTGTCTCTATTGCGCCCACAGAATCTCATCTGTGTTCCTGTGAGTAAGGAGTCTCCTTTCAACACTGCAGTTCCCTTCGCCTCTCTGCTCTTCTCAGCCACAGCACTAAGGGATTTTCTAAGGGACCGGATATATAAGCATTGGGATAGTCAGCATGACTTCATGCTTGGTAGGTCACGTCTCACCAATCTTATAGAATTTTACGAGCAAGTTACCAGCAAAATGGATGAAGGTAAATCAGTGGATGTTGTCTACATGGACTTTAGTAAGGCATTTGACAAGGACCCTCATGGGAGGCTGGTCAAGTAGGTTCAGTCACTCAGCATTCAGGATGATGTTGTAAATTGGATTAGATATTGGCTTTGTCGGAGAAGCTGGAGAGTGGTAGTAGAGGTTGCCTCTCTGACTGAAGGCCTGTGATTACCGGTGTGCCACAGACTCAGTATCAGAGACCCGGTCACTGTGGCTCCCCCCGAAAGGTGGACCCCTCAGTAGTATCCAAAGCTGAATACTTATTATTGAGGGGAACGGCCACAGGTGTGCATTTCCCCTCCTTCTCCTGACAGTTACCTGCCTCGCCTCCTACAACCTTCCTGTCTATCAACTCCTCATTCTGCCATGTGAGCCGAAGGTCATCGAGCTGCAGATGAAGTTCCTGAATACATTCTCTCAGGGGCTGCAGATCGGTGCACCTGGTACTGGTGTCTATTTCTCCCCACTGTCTATGGATGGATTACGCCCATTCGAGCTTCCCCCTGCACCTCCCCCATTCTCTGCGGCACACCCTTTCTCCCACCTCAGGGTCTGGGTCATCCCTACCCCATCACTCTTCCACTGTGGTATGCCGCCTGCCCCCCCCCCTTCTTTCTCTGGGGAGCCCCTTCCGACCATTCCCTGGAATGCCCCTCTCCCATACCCACCGAGTGCCTGGGATGCCTAGTCAGCTTCTCATCCATCTCTGGAACACCCACCTCGCCCCTTCCCCACACTCAACCCGTCTTCCCCCCTACCCCATCCATCACCTTACGGCACAGCACAGTCACATCATCGCCCCGCCCCTGACGCCACTTCCACTCATGTGGGACCTGCCCTAACCCCTCTCCTATCTCTGAAACGCCGCTCCAAATTCTCTAGGGCGCTCACACTCCCAGCTCCCACGATCATTTTTTATGATGCCCCATTTGTCCTTCCTTCCCTCCCGAGTCTATGAGAACCTTTTTCCACCCTCTATTGCCACTACGACCCTTTTCACAGTCCTCCTTCCCCTCATCTCTGGATGCCCCCTTCCCCACCCTCTCAAACCCATCTCGGCCACGCACCCTTCCCCACCCTCCCGTCTCAAACCCATCTGGCCATGTACCGTACCCCACCACACCCTATTTCCTTGTCTGCAACGCCCGTATCCAATCATCTCAGAGCTCTGGGATGCTCTCTACCCGTCTACACCCAATCTGTCCACTCCCTCCCATTTCCAGGAGGTCCTCTTGCACCCCTGTATCTGATATGCCCCTTCTCTGGGACTTACCGTTCATCCATTCCCTCAATGCCCCCACCCACTGTGAGGATGCCCCCTTTCTGCTCTTCTAAAGCCCTTCCTCCTTGGGAAATCTCCCAACTATCTTCCATATCCCACACCCTTCCGACTCTCACACCCAAACTGGGACAGCCCCCCCCACCCCTCTTCCGATCTGTGCAACACCCTCCTCCCCAGGTCTGGAACTCCTGGTTCCCCTTCCCGTCTCTGACACACCACGCCGTCTCTGGGGAAATCACTTGCTCGTCCGTTCCTGAGAGGGCAACTTCCCCAGCCCATCATTGTAGGAAAAGCAGATACGATATGGAATGAGTCAGTGTGTGGAATTGTCACATTGTAGGTATTAGTGAGAGTTGGATCTCGGAAGGGCAGAACTGACAGCTCATTGTTCCGTGGTTCCATTATTTTAGACGTGAAATGAGACGTGGGTGGTGACTACAGGGGAAGGGGTGGCCAAGTGTCAAGTCAGTGCTCAGTCAGGACAGACCAGAGAACTCGACTCGTCTGGCTTTATAGGTAGAACTGATGAATAAGAAGAGCAGAACGACGTTGATGGGATTATATTATAGTCCACCCAACGGTCCGCGGGGTTTAGACGAGCGAATTTAGAAGAGACATCTGGGACACTTGCAAGTAATGACAGTAAGCAATTTTAACTTTCCCCATAGTGACTGGGAATCCCACACTATAAAAGGACTAGACTGGATAGAGTTTGTCAATTGTGTTCAAGAAAATTTCCTTCACCAGCAAGTAGAAGTCCCAAAAAGATAGTGTGCAATACTTGATCTGCTATCAGGGAATGAGACAGGGCAGGTGACAGAAGTTTGTGTAGGGGACACTTTGCACCCAGTGACCGCAATGCCACTCGTTTCAAAGTAAATATTGCAAAAAGATAGGTCTGCTCCATGGGTTGAGGTTCTAAATTGGAGAAAGGCCAATTTTGAATGTAGCAGAAATTACCTGGCAGGTGTGGAGTGGGGCAGGCTGTTTTCTGGCTAAGGTGTGCTTGGTAAGTGCAAGGCCTTGGAAAACAGAATGTTGAGAGTACGAAGCTTGCACGTGCCTGTCAGAATAAAGGGTAAAGATAACAGATGTAGAGAATTGGTTTTCCAAGGGACCTGGTTAAGAGAGAGAAAAAGGGGTGCATAGCAGGTACAAGCAAGTAGAAACAAATAAGGTGTTTATGGGGTACAGGAAATGCAAGAGAACACCTAAGAAAGAAATCAGGAAGGACAGAAGAAGGCATGAAGTTTCTCTTGCAGGCAAGGTGAAGGAGAATCCTAAAGGGATTCCACAGATACGTATGCAAAAGGATCGCAAGGGACAAAATTGATCCTCAGGAAGACCAGACTGGCAATCCATGTGTGGAGCCAGAACTGGTGGGGGAGATCGTAAAAGAATTCTTTACATCGGTACTTGCTCAGGACGGACTCAGAGTTTATAGAAGTGAGGCAAATCAGCATCAACTTCATGGACCCTGCACAGATGATAGGGGAAGAGGTGTTTATTGCCTTGAGGCAATTAGGGTGGATAAATCCACAGGGCTTGACAAGGTGCTCCCTCATTCGGACCCTACATGAGGCAAGTGCAGAAACTGCCGGGGCCCTAGCGAAGATATTTAAATTACCCTTAGTGACAGGAGAGGTACCAGAGGACTGGAGGATGGCCAACGTCGTTCGCTGTTTAAGAAGGATTTAAACATAAATTATAGGCTGGTGAGTCCGACATCCGTTGTGGGAAAGTTATTGGAAGGTTTTCTAAAGGACCGGATATATAAGCATTTGGACAGTCCGCGTGACCTCATGCTTGGTAGGTCATGTCTCACCAAACTTATAGAATTTTACGAGGAAGTTACCAGGAAAGCGGATGAAGGCAAAGCAGTGGATGTTGTCTACATGGACTTTAGCAAGGCATTTGACAAGGTCCCGTATGTGAGGTTGATCAAGAGGGTTTAGTCGCTCGGCATTTAGCATAGGTTGTAAATTGGATTAGACATTGGCTTTGTGGGAGAAGCCAGAGAGTGGTAGTAGAGGTTTGCCTTTCTGACTGGAGGCCTGTGACCAGTGGTGTGCTGCAGGGACCAGTGCTGGGCCCATTGTTGTTTGTCATCTATGTCTACAATCTGGACGATAATGTGCTTAACTGGATCAGCAAATTTGTGTCACAAAGCGGGGCATTGGGAACGGATCTAAATGCAAGACACAGACACTGAAGTACAAGAAACAGGACTTGACTAGAGTAGGGACGTGACATGATACAGACAAGGAGCAGGGACAAGAACACAGACTTGGGCTAGGGGAAGCGGGACCAGGACTAGAAACCATGGACAAGGAGACAAGGCTTGGACTCCGACCCCAAGACTGGACAAGGACCCAGAACCAGGCAAGGACATGACATGGCTTCAGGACAAGAGATGGCTGGGGTCTAGAGGCCTGATCTTGGCTGCGGGCAGGGGCCGTCGGTCTTGAGCCTGGATGCGGGCTGGGGCCTTGGGCCTTAGGTCTTGAGCCTGGATGCGGGCTGGGGTCTGGGTTCTTGAGATGCGGAGGCTGGAACTCGGAGGCAGACTGGGAACTGTACGTTAACATAGAGCCAAGACTTATCCTACGAAAAGCCGGGACTCATCGTTAACATGACACCAACATGAGACAGGACAGTATGTAGACATAGAGCCGGGACTTGTACTTAGACAAGTCGGGACTCAACTTCTTCTCCACACCAAGGTAGGACAGGACCATCCGTCGGGTAACGGTAGAACAGTCAGACTTACCCAACAGAGGCAAAGACAAGACAAGACAAGACAAGACAAGACAGATCCCCCCCGCAGGGCAACGGCAAAAGACCTGACTTACCCCACGGAGTCGAGAACAAGACAAGACAAGACAAGACAGGACCCCGTGCAGAGCAACTGCAGAACGGCCTGAATTACCCCATGGAGGCGAGGACAAGAAGAGACAAACACCAAAGAACAACAGACAGTTCCATCTCTGCTCCGGGGTAGCTCCGAGTCTCAGTTCAGCCAGCAACCTCAGCTGGCTACGGAAACAGCCGGATCCCTACCGCAAAAACAGCTCCGACTACCGACAGCAAGGCTCCATGGTTCCCCAACGCGGCCCAAAGATGGCAAGTGGCCACTCCAGCCTTCCACCGGCAGGTTGCTCCCAGGGGATCTTGACAAAACAAACCAGCCTCCCACACTCAACCCCAAGGCTACTTATATTCTAAGCCCCAAGATGGGAATCAGGTGCCTACAATTAACTCAACCAAAAAAGGGACAGCTGGAAGACCCGGAGTCCTGAGGCCACAGACCGGACCGTGAACTGGAATGTGGACTTCATGGAACGGACCATGACAATTTGTGAATGACACCAAATTTGAAGGTGTAGTGGACAGTGAGGAAGGCTATTATGGCTTGCAGGGAGATCTGCATCAGCTAGAAAAATGGGCTGAAAAATTGCAGATTAAGTTTAATTCAGACAAGCACAAGGTGTTGCATTGTGTTACAGAGTGAACGCTAGGGCACTGAGGAGTGTGGCAGAACAAAGGGAATTGGGAATACAGGTCCATAATTCTTTGAAAGTAGCATCACAGGTCGATAGGGTCATAAAGAAAGTTTTTGGCATGTTGGCCTTCAGAAATCAATGTATTAAGTACAGGAGATGGGATGTTATGTTGAAACTGTGTAAGGTCTAATTTGGAGGATTGTGTGCAGTTTTGGTCACCTACATACAGGAAAGATGCAGACAAGGTTGAAATAGTACAGAGAAAATTTAAAAGGATATTGCTGGGTATGGAGGACTCGTGCATCAGCAGAACTCTCAATGGTTACGATTAAAAATTCTCGTTTCGGCCGGATACAGCTAAAAAGCACAACTGCTTCCAAGGTCAGAGCAGTCAACAAAGATGTCTTAATGCATTTAAAAGAAACACTGATTGTGGACGGAAGGGTGCACGTAGGTTTCCACGTAAGGTCCGGGACACAAGTGCGTTTAAGGAAACGGGGAATTAAGCTCCCAATACCGACTGTCTTGCTGGTAAACGTGCAGTCTCTGCTGAATAAAATCGAGGACCTCAGAGCTGGTGTGCTGAATCAGAGGGACATTAGGACCGCGTGCGTCCTTTGTTTCCCGGAATCCTGGTTAACCCCTTCCGTACCGGAAGCAGCGATTCAGATCGACGGGTTTATTGTACACCGTCAGGACAGATCTATAGAGTCTCTCAAAAGCAGAGGTGAAGGAGTATGCCGCATAATCAGCTCTTCTTGGTACACAAATATATCAGTGCTGTCCCAATTCTGCTCTGGAATATATAGCAGATATATAGAATATATAAGTGCCGTCCTTTTTACCAACCACGAGAGTTCTCCAGTGTCATTTTGGTAGCAGTATACATTCCACCTCAGGCCAATATCAAGCAGGCTTTAGATGATCTGAGCAATGGTATCAACACACATGAAACAGCGCGTCCTAACGCCTTCACCATCGTTTTGGGAGATTTTAACCAGGCCAGTCCGAAAAAAATCACTAAGCAATTACCAACAACAGATCAATTGCAATACCAGAGTAAACAACACACTGGACCATTGCTACATTACCATCAAGAATGCCTATTCCAAGCCTTCACTTCGGGAAGTCTCATCACCTAGCTGTACTTCTACTCCCTGAGTATAGGCAGAGTCTGAAGATTGCAGCACCAGCAGTGAGGACCAAGAGGGTTTGGACAAGGGAAGCACAGGAGCACCTACAGGACTGCTTTGAATCGGTGGATTGGACTGTATTCAGGGATTCATCTTCGAACCCGGATGAGTATGCTGCAGTTGTTACCGACTTCATTAAAACCTGTGTGGATGAGCGTGTGCCTATAAATACCTACTGCATATTCCCAAACCAAAAGCTGTGGATGAACCAGGAGGTAATTCGTCTGCTGAAGGTTAGATCTGTGGCATTCAAGTCTGGTGACCCAGTCCTGTACCAGAAAACCAGGTATGGTTTGCGGAGGGCTATTTCAAGGGCGAAGAGACAATTTTGAACGAGGTTGGAGGTGACATCGGATGCACGACAACTCTGGCTGCGTCTGCAAGACATGACTTCCTACAAAGCAAAACCCAATAGCATGAATGGCAGCAACGCTTCACTACCAAATGAACTGCACGCTTTGAAAGGGAGAACACAACTACAGCTGTGAAGATTCCTGCTGCACCTGATGACCCTGTGATCTCTGTCTCAGAGGCCGATGTCAGGCTGTATTTTAAGAGAGTGAACCCTCACAAGGCAGAAGGTCCAGATGGAGTACTTGGTCAGGCTCTGAAAACCTGTGCCAAGCAACTGGCGGGAGTATTCAAGGACATTTTCAACCTCTCACTGCTATGGGCGGAAATTCTCACTTACTTCAAAAAGGCAACAATTATACCAGTACCTAAGAAAAATACTGTGAGCTGCCTTAATGATTATCACCCAGTAGCACTCACATCCACAGTGATGAAATGCTTTGAGAGGTTGGTTATGACTAGACTGAACTCCTGCCACAGCAAGGACCCGGACCCATTGCAATTTGCCTATCACCATATTAGGTCAACGGCGGATGCAATCTCAATGGCTCTTCACACGGCTTTAGACCACCTGGACAACCCAAACACGTATGTCAGGATGCTGTTCATCGACCATAGTTCAGCATTTAATACCATCATTCCCACAACTCTGATTGAGAAGTTGCAGAACCTGGGCCTCTGTATTTCCCTCTGCAATTGGATCCTCGACTTCCTAACCGGAAGGCCGGAATCTGTGCTGATTGGTGATCACATCTCCTCCTCACTGACGATCAACACTGGTGCACCTCAGGGGTGTGTGCTTAGCCCACTGCTCTACTCTCTATACACCCACGACTGTGTGGCTAAGCATAGCTCAAATACCATATATAAATTTGCTGATGATACAACCATTGTTGGTAGAATCTCAGATGGAGATGAGAGGGCGTACAGGAGCGAGATATGCCAACTAGTGGAGTGGTGTCGCAGCAACAACCTGGCACTCAATGTCAGTAAGACGAAAGAGCTGATTGTGGACTTCAGGAAGGGTAAGATGAAGGAACACACACCAATCCTCATAGAGGGATCAGAAGTGGAGAGAGTGAGCAGTTTCAAGTTCCTGGGTGTCAAGATCTCTGAGGATCTAACCTGGTCCCAACATATCGATGCAGCTATAAAGAAGGCAAGACAGTGGCTATATTTTATTAGGAGTTTGAAGAGATTTGGCATGTCAACAAATACATTCAAAAACTTCTATAGATGTACTGTGGAGAGTATTCTGACAGGCTGCATCACTGTCTGGTATGGAGGGGTTACTGCACAGGACCGAAAGAAGCTGCAGAGGGTGGTAAATCTAGTCGGCTCCATCTTGGGTGCTAGTCTACCAAGTACCCAGGGCATCTTCAAGGAGCAGTGTCTCAGAAAGGCAGCGTCCATTATTAAAGACCTCCAGAACCCAGGGCATGCCGTTTCCTCGCTTTTGCCATCAGGTAGGAGGTACAGAAGCCTGAAGTCACACACTCAGCGATTCAGGGACAGATTCTTCCCCTCTGCCATCCGATTCCTAAATGGACATTGAACCCTTGGACACTACCTCACTTTTTTAATATATAGTATTTCTGTTTTTTTACACAATTTTAAATCTATTCAATATACGAATACTGCAATTGATTTGGTTATTTATTTATTAATTATTATTATTTTATTTTGTATGTTTTTTTTCTTCTATATTATGTATTACATTGTACTGCTGCTGCTAAGTTAACAAGTTTCACGCCACCTGCCGGTGATAATAAACCTGATTCAGATTCTGAGTTATAAGGAAAGATGGAATAGGTTAGGACTGTATTCTTTAGAACGCAGGATATTGAGGGGAGATTTGATAGGAGGGGTACAGATAGGGTTCATGCAAGCAGGCGATTTCCGCTGAGGTTGGATGGGACTAAAACCAAAGGGTTAAGGGTGAAAGATGAGAGGTTCAAGGGGAACATGAGGGGAACCTTCTTCACTTAGAGAGTCGTGAGAGTGTGGAAGGAGCTGCCAGCACAAGGGGTGCATGCGAGCTCAATTTCAATGTTTAAGAGAGATTTTCATAGGTACATGGATAGTAGGGATATGGAGGGCTGTGGTCCCTGTGCACGTCAATAGGAGTGGGTGGTCTAAATGATTTCAGCATGGAGTAGATGAGCCGAAGGGCCTGTTTCTGTTCTGTACTTCATATGACTCTATTATCACCCCAAAGTCACTACGCAACAGGACTGTGCGATAATGTTCTTCTTAAGATTGTTTACTGTCATTTCCGATACACGAGTGTAAGGAAGACGAAATAATTGTTACTCCAGATTCCATTCAGCACAAAGAAACCACACCCAATGGATATAGAACACTGCAATACTAATAAAAAGAACACACTAAATAAAAATGCATAAGATAGTTTGTATTAATACAATGTTGTAATTCTGTATGGACACCAGGCACAGGAATGTCTGCACATAAGGTAACCGACAAGAAATAATAAAGTTGTGGTGGTTTGGGACGTGGAGGGACCTTTTCGTGGGCGGAGATGTTTATCAGCCATACTGCTTGGGGAAAGTATCCGTTGTATAGGCTGCTGGTACTAGCGTGGATGCTGCCTAACCTCCTCCATGAGGAGAGTGGGACCAAGAGTCACTGAGCAGGATGGGTGGATGGATGTAATGCCACTGGCCCTTTCCTGGCACCTTTCTGTATACACTATGTCCCTGGTAGCGGGCAGGCTGGTGCCAGTGATGCTTTCGGCAGTTTTGACAAGCAGTTGGAGAGCCTTCCTAACAACACACACAAAATGCTGAAGGAACTCAGCACGTTTGGCCGCATCTATGGAAAAGAGTCCGGTCGACGTTCCGGGCCAAGACCCTTCAGCAGGCCTGGCGAAGGAAAAAGATGAGGAGTCAGAGGTAGGAGGGAGGGGAGGAGGAAACACGAGGTGATAAGTGAAACTGGAAGGGGGAAGGTGTGAAGTAAAGAGCTCTGAAGTTGATTGGTGAAAGAGATACTGGGCTGGAGAAGGGGGGAGCTAATAGGAGAGGACAGAGGGCCATAGAAGAAAGCAAAAATGGGGGGGGGGAGCACCAGAGGGAAGCGATGGGCGGGCAAGAAGATAAGGTGAGACAGGGAAAAGGGAATGGGGAATAGAGAAGGGTGGAAGTTCGAGAAATCATGTTCATGCCATCAGGTTGGAGGCTACCCAGACGGAATACAAGATGTTGCTCCTCCAACCTGAGTGTGGCCTCATTGGGACAGTAGGGGAGCCATAGATGGATATGTCGGAATAGGAATGGGAAATGCAATTAAAATAGGTGGCCATTGCGAGATCCCACTTTCCTGTCTATTGCATCGGAGTGTCCATTCCAAGCAATGATGTAGCTTATTAGGATGGCTTCCACTGCGTAAGTTGACGCGAGTATGGACGTGCCTAGTCCAGCTCCTGCCAGTTTCCTCAGAAAGCGGAGGTGTTGGTGAAATGTGTTCTGGGACCGTGAGAAGTTGTGCCAGATACGAACTCCCAGGAATTTGAAACTGTTTCCGCTACTGTAGCCGACGTAAAGGGAGGTTTTGTCGTATGAGTTCTCTTGAAGTCGATAACCACCTGCTTTGCCGTGTTGACATTGAGGAAAAGTGTTTGCCTGACAACAGACCTCGAGCTCTTCCACCTTCTCTCTGTAAACCATCTCGCCGTTCTTGGTGATGAGCCCCACCACTGTCGTGTCATTGGGGAACGTGACATTCACGGTTACTCGGGTGTTTGGCCGTCAGTCATGTGTGACAGATTCACAGGAGTGTTCTATGTTCCATTCACCACAGGGGAAAGAGAAGCTGTTACCGTTGGTGGAAGGGAGGAGGACCACGGGGCTTGCGTGTAGACTGGCTGGCCATGGGTGGTGCGGGGAGAGACCATTTCATGCAGCGAATGGTCTCGGTCTGGAACTCACTACTCCAAAGGGAGGTGGAATTCTCAAAAGCTTTAACAGATTCAGGAGAGGGGAAGATTGGAGGACTACAAGGAAAGAAGTGAGAACAGGACTGACTGGATCGACGCAGAGTGGGCATTGAAAGACCTGCACCAGTGCAGTAATGATGCAGTG